>NW_005871899.1:0-6703 GCF_000147115.1 Myotis lucifugus
AAACTTTTTTAAAAAAATTCTCACTTGAGGATATTTTTTTTATTGATTTTTAGAGAGAGTGGGTGGGGAAGAGACACACACAGAGAGAAACATCGATGTGAGAGAGACACATTGATTGGTTGCCCCCTGCATGGGCCCCAACCAGGGCCTGGGCCAGGGAGGAGCCTGCAACCAAGGTACGTGCCCTTGATTGGAATTGAACCCGGGACCCTCCAGTCCACAGGCCGATGCTCTATCCACTGAGCCAAACCAGCTAGGGCTGTATGCTTTTATTAAAGGGTACACCCATGCGACTCACATTCTGATTTAACTCAGATAGGCCATATCTGCCACCCCACAAAGTTCCTCATGTCCCTTAACAGCCAGTCCCTCCCACCCACTACCTCCCAAGCAACTAGTGTTCTGGTTTTTTCCCTGTGAATTGGTTTTGCCTGTTCTGGAGCTCAAAGTAAAAGGAACCATGTAGCATGTACTCCTTGTGTTCAGCTCAGCACCATTTCTGTGAGATCCGCCCATGCTGCTGAGCGTGTCAGCAGTGTGTTCCTTTGTCTGAACACACCACAGGTTGCTTATTCTCCTATTGAGGGACACTCGGGTTGTTTTCAGTCTTTGGCTATAATGCATAGCCAAATACTATGAACATTCTGGTATAGGTTTTATTGTTTTGTTTTGGGCATGTGTTTTCATTTCTCTTAGGTAAGTACCGAAAGTGAAATGGCTGGGTCAAACACTGGGCGAATGTTTAACTATATGAAACCAAACGTTGTGCCAGATGGTGGTACTATTTTATACTCCTACTGCTCCACATCCTCGCCAACATTTGCCATTGTCAAGTTATTTAATTTTAGCCACTCGAGTGGGTGTGTAGGAGTATTTCACTGCGGTTTTAATTTGCATTTTGCTAATATTGTCAGACACTTCTTCGTATGCTTGTTGACCATTCTTAGAGTTCCTTTTGCCCCTCATCCTCCTTGGAAATTGGGGTGTTTGTCTTCTTGTAGGCATTCTTTACCTATTCTGGATACAAGTTCATTTCTTTTTTTTTTAAACAGTGTCTTTGATGAGCAGAAGTTTTAATTTTGATGATGTCTAACTCATGTTTTTTTTAAAAATTTTATGTCTGTAGCTTTCTGTTTCCTAAGAAATCTTTGCTTAGTCCATATCACAGATATTATCATGTTTTCTTCTAGAAGCCTTATAAGTTTAGCTATAGGTCTAAGATTCATGTCAATTTAATTTAATTGTGTACAGCCCAGTGTAGGGGTCTAGGTCTATTTAGTCCCAGGTGGACACCCAGTTGTTGAAAAGATGTTGAGTTGCTTTGGTATCTTAGCCAAAAATCCATTGGCCGTATGTATCCAAGTGCACCCATGCATCTGTATAGCTGTCTCTATAAGCCGTGGTGTTTCTCCAGATCAGGGATGGCAAATAGGTGACACTTGTGCTGTCACTCCTCCCTTCTGCCCCTGATGCTAGTAATTGATCACGGCACTCCTTCCCCTGAGCGTAGACGTGGGTCAGAAGCCCTCCCACAGAGCACTGCAGGCAGCGTGGCCAGCCCCGCGGCGCTGACATTTGAGATGAATTACTTCTGGCATCTCTGATTGAAATTGTCAGAAGAGAGTAAGTGATTTGCTCAAGATTCCAGAGCTGGTGATGCAGAGCCAGGATCTGGAGTCAGGTCTGTCTGTGTGGCTCCGAAGCCTGTGCTGTCCTATTCGCCACTCCAGACCACTCTGCACGAATCACCTGAGCATGTTACTTACCCCCCCCCCCCACCTCCACGATCTTCACCTGTGGAATGGGGACAGTGGTCACCCGGAGGAGTAGGTGTGAGGAGGAGTGAGGAATCCAGGAAGTAGCTAGTGCAGTGGTCGGCAAACTCAGTCAACAGAGCCAAAAATCAACAGTACAACGACTGAAATTTCTTTTGAGAGCCAAATTTTTTAAACTTAAACTATATAGGTAGGTGCATTGTTATTAACTTAATTAGGGTACTCCTAAGGCTTAGGAAGAGCCACACTCAAGGGGCCAAAGAGCCGCATGTGACTTGCGAGCCGCAGTTTGCTGACCACAGAGCTAGTGGAGTGACTGCATGTAGTAGGTGCTCAATAAGTCATTACGATCATTATGATCATTATGATAAGTATGATGGTGGTGATGTGATGTGGTTCTTAGCTCTGCGAAACAGCTAGGGCTTCTCTCTAGGGAACTGGGAGCCACCAGCACATGAGAGTCCCTTGACTGCTTCCATGTAGCCTTGGGCCCCTGGCCTTTGGAGCTGGAGGCCCCACAGGGGAGCCTTGCTTCCTAGAAATTGCTAATGAAGCCCAAGCCCAGGCCTAGGCATCTGGTCATCAGGTCCTTATTCCTTCTCTCCTTTGCGTTGGGGAACAGGCCAGCTGGGCTTCCAGAATGCTCTCTCTGGGAACCCGCTTCCCCTCTCCTTTATCCTCCAGCCTGTCACCCTTTCCTTCTGACAGGCCACATGGAGGCCAATCCAGTCTCTTTGACCTGGATCCGATCCCTTCAAGGTTCTTCTCAACGTCGAGTAGTTAAGAACACAGCTTCTGGAGCCAGTCTGCCTGGGCAGAAGGCTTTGTCACTTGCTGGCTGTGTAAGTGCTCTCTGCCTCAGTTTCCTCGTTTGTAGAATAGGAATGTAAGAGAACCTGCCTCCCCTGGTTGCGATGGGGGCTAATTGAAGTGATGCAAGTTCATCACTTCGAACAGAGGCATGTAGCAGGTGCAGCAGAAACGTTAGTCATCGCTCCCCCAGAGAACAGCAGTGCTTACAGGGAAGGTCTGGGAGGAAGTACACCGGTTTTTCCGCTGTGAAGGTAGTTTCTCCCCAGGACTCCTTGATTTCCTGCCCGGCTGGGCTCCTCGCGGCTGAAGAGTCTCTCCATGTCCAATGAACAGACATTGAAATTGCGTTTTGTGTGAGTGGCCGCACCTGAGCCCTGTGTGTTAGACCCCAAACTCTGCCTGAGTTTGGGAGAAACTGGGATGACAGTGTGGGGTGGGGGGATTGGCAAAAGGCTGGAAACCGAGGTCCTGAACCGCAAACTCAGACAGATCCGGGGAGGGCTCCTCAAGGGAGGAGCGTCCATCCCGTATCATGTTCTGGGTTCCCGCGGTGAGGCTGCCCTGAGCCAATCAGGGCTCACAGTGCAGGCGGTCCCCGGGGGGACAGAAACACCCTGCAAGGTCTGGACAGTTCAAGGGTATGGAGAGTCCCCAGGTTGGCCTTAGACTGTGTTTCATTTTTTTAAAAAATTCTTATTTTTTTAAAAAATATATTTTTGTTGATTTCAGAGAGGAAGGAAGAGGGAGAGAGAGATAGAAACATCAATGATGAGAGAGAATCATTGATAGGCTGCCTCCTGCTCCCCCCACACCCCCAATGGGGATCGAGCCTGCAAACCGGGCATGTGCCCTGACCTGGAAGTGAACCTCCTGGGCTAGACTGTGTTTTATGAACTGTTTGTCCCCATCACAAGTTTCCTTCCTCATTCCTTTGGCCTGCGGCTACTGTTGAAACGAGTCTGTATTTCTAGACAGACACTGACTGACCTTGTGCCCTGATAGAGCACTTGGTGTTCAGGGTGTCTCCTTGGGGCTGCTCCCCATGCTTCTCTGGCCCTAGTTATGCCCCCTGCCTTTGAAGGCCTGACCAGCTGTCCTCCCCTCACTCAGCCCCTGGTCTATGGCTTCCTGCTTGCTTTTCCTGATGGATTGTGGTGGGTCTGGGGCACAGGGGCCTGGGCCTGGCCCTGGGGATTTAGTAACCAACTCTGAGACATTGTGCAGTTTCTTCATTTGTAGAACTGAGCCCACCCTATGAGGTGGCTTTGAGGATTACAGGAGGAAGCAGGTGGGCAAGGGCTTCGGAAAGCACCGGGCACGTACAGGTATGATGTATTGGTGGGTAATGGATGCTAGTGGTTACTCTCATGGGCTCTGAGCTCGTGGCATTGTTTCATTGGCTATCCCACTCTCCTGTTGCAGCTGCCGTCGACTCTGCACTGGGACCCACTCAGGAGGGGTGTTCTGCCAGGCATCCCTCCTGACCCTCAAGCCCAGTGTGTCTGGTGCCTTGGGGGACAGTAGGTGGGGGGTCCTGTGTTTGCTCCTGAAGGGATACTGAGCCCCAGTACGTACCTCCTGTTGTCCTTTTCCCCTTGGACCCCTGCTCGGTGTGGAGATGGAGTTTCAGGCCTTGGGTGTGCATTTATTTCCTGGGGCTGCTGTAACAACTTAACACAAACTCGGTGGCCTAAGACAACAGGCATTTGTTCTCTCACGGTTCTGGAGGCCAAAGTCCAAAATCAGGGTGTCGGCAGGGCCATGCTCCCTCCAAAGGCACCAGAGGAGGAGGATCCTTGCTTGCTTCTTCCAGCTTTTGGTGGCTCCAGGCATCCCTTTAGCCTGGGGACTCCCCTCTCTCCTCCGTCCTCACACGGCCTCCTCTTCTCCCTGGCATCTCTGCTCTGTGGGTCTCTTACAAGGATTTAGGGCCCATCTGGATCCACCTGAGTCTCATCTCAAGATCCTTAACTTAATTATATCTGCAAAGACCCTTTTTCCAAATCAGGTCACATCCGAAGGTTCCTGGGCAGGACATACTTTTTTTGGGGGGGGCGCGGGGGTCACCATTTAACCCACTGTAGGTCTGGGCTGTCCCCTTCAGGAGCTCCTGGGGAGCTTGGTGAGGCCCAGAAGCTGTGCCAGCACCCCCTGACCCTTGTGTGGTTGGGTGTTATGCAGGTGAGACCGCAGGGGTGTTGGATGGGGCAGGGCGCTGCAGGGGCAGGGGGAGGATCTGGCCCAGGGCGGCCCTGGCTCACATCCCAACGGGACAGGGCGTGTTCTTCCCATCCTTGCTGCCACAAGGCCTGGTGCAGAAGGGCCCACCGTTGGTGCTTCCTAAACACGTGGTGATTGGTGCTTAGTAAATGCTCATAGTAGGTGATTTATGGATCCTCACTGATGGCTCCAACCGTGAGAATGTGGCATCGAACAAAAAGCCCAGTATTTTCTTAGAGAATGTTTATAAGACTTCTTTTTTAAATAAATGGTATATTGCTTATTATAAAAAATTCAAGCAATTGCAAAGCACAGAGAAAGTAAAAAACACACACACCCTAATAATAATTCTACCACCCAGACATATTCATCCTTACCATTCGCTAAGCGTCCAGACATCTTGGCATCTTACACAGATACAGACATAAATAAATGGGATCTCACTGCTTGTGTTCCTTTGTAATAAAAATAGTTAAATTCAATTTTACTTGCATTTAACCAGGAAAGAAAAAAACCTGGCAGCTCAGAAGGAATTGCTGAAGTTCAGCTAAATGTTTCCTCTCTGTAAGAGATATTAATTCCTATAAGAGTCCTCTGAAGATGAGCTGAAAGATTAAAAAGAATACTGTTGAGGGTGGAAATGTTAAGTTTTTGTTGTTTTTTTTTACTAAATTGTTTCAACCTTATACATAGTGGGCGGCTCCCTGATTTGAAATATGAGGCCCAGTGGCTTTGGAGGGGCGCTGGTGCAGTGTGCTCGGCCCCTCCGAGGGCATGACTGCCGCTACTGAGACGCACTGCTCTGCCCTCACCAGGAGGCTGGGCTGATGGGCTCCGCACCTCCAGCCTCATGGACGGAACGTTCCAGAGCCCGGGCTCAATTAACGGGAGATGAAGCTGAGCGCTGCTGGGGGAGCTGGGGGTGTGAATAGGTCTGTTAGCAAACGACAGGGCCTGAGCTGCTTTGCTTTGGCAGGAGGACCGAGAAGAGTGTGAAATGTCAGATGTGAACGTGATGGCTGCTTGGCTCTCAGTGGGAAGCCAGAAGTGAGGGTGGTGGAGGCAAGGAGAGGGAAGAAGGCACAGAAGAGAAGCAGGGAGGGGAAGAGGGACGGAAGGGTTGCGAGGTGAGGTGGAGGAGTGAGGTGTGCCTCATTGAGGATCACTAGCTGGTGGGCCCTCTTTGTCCCTAGATGAGCTTGTTTGGCCAACAGTTCAGTTCCATACTCTGGGGAAGGGCGAGTTCTCTCCAGCTCCTCTGGTGCCTTCTACCCTTCCCGAGTCCTATGGGTGTCTGGGTTTAGGACCTTGGCCAGATGCTGTTTCTAGAGCTCTCCCTTCCCAGGGGCTGGCGGTGGTGGTGGCCGAGCTCAGAGGAGACCAGATTGCGTCTCACCCAGCGACGCGGTGGGGGTCGGGATGATTGAGACCCCGGCTGGGTTCCTCCCGGCTCCTTGGCCTCACCCTCCCGTGGATGCATAGATGGGGCCCAAGACAACATCTGAGTGTCCCTTTGGGGTGGTTATTCCGTGGTTGGGAGGGCTGGGCTGTGGGAGGCAGGAGGCAGGGTCTGTGGGCTATTTCTCTTCATCTCCTCATGCTGGTGACCCTTTATTGAACCGGGAAGGTATGATCTCTACTCTTGGAGGGTCTGATGGCTACGAGGAGGCAGAGCCCCAGAGGTCACACCGTGAGAGTGACCCAAGGTGGCACATGACCTCCCGGAGTGCTCCCGGGGTCCCTGCTGGGGTGTGGAGGCAGGGGTGGCCTGGGTAAGCGCGAGAAGGCAGGAAACCGTGCACGAAGCTCTTCCTACCACTTCCCCATGAGGGGTGGGTCCTGGGGTCTGGGTGCCCTGGGGTGAGTCTTTTAAACACCAGAAGAGTGAGGCAGGC
>NW_005871899.1:6803-22388 GCF_000147115.1 Myotis lucifugus
CATGGTCAGATGTGAGAGCAGAAGTGGATTTAAAACCTGGGAGGGTTCGTAAGTGTCAGGGCTGGGCCTCGTCACCCGGGGAGCAGGGCTGAGCTGGGGATCCAGAGCCTGGGGGAACCTGAGGGCAGTACTGGCAGCGGAGGTGGGAACGGGGAAGCCAGGCCTCCCAGGTCCTCCGTCCAGCCTGAGTCGTCATGGACGGGCAGTGTCCCGAGTCCTGTTGGTCCTTTACACCCGGAGGCAGCCCTTCTCCTTTCTGCACGAGTCCTGCACCAGGGGAGGTCCGGAGTCCACACCTGGTCTCTTGAAGATTAGCAAAGCGCTTTAAGGCAGCTATCAAATGTCCAAGTAAAGTTCACCCAGACTGAGGAGGTGCCACCGAGCATTTCAGCTTGGAGGGCGGGGAAAGGCTACCCAGTCGGAGGCATGGAGCAGAGGGCCCGAGTGCCTTCCTCCCCACAGAGTCCTCTTGGACTTGCATCTGTTAGGAGGTCTGTCTTAGTTTCTTTTTTTTTTTAAATTGATTTTTTTAAATTGATTTTTTTTTTTTTTTAGAGAGAGAGAGGAAGGGAGATGGAGAGACAGATAAAACATCAATGAGAGAGAAACATAATCATTGATCAGGAGCTGCTTCCTGCATGCCCCCTGCTAAGAATCGAACCTGCAACCCTGGCATGTGCACTTACAGGGACTCCAACCGGTGACTTCTAATGAACAGGACAGTGCCAAACCAACTGAGCCACGGGCATGTGCCCATGAGTTCTTTCCCCTCCCTCCCTCCCTCCCTCCTTCCCTCCCTCCCTCCCTCCCTTCCTGTTTTTTTGCTCAATCCCTCCACCTTCCCATTGCCCCTAAAATGGGGGGATTCCCCCAGCACATAGAAGGCCTTTCTTCTATGGGATTCCATGGTTCTGCGGCTGATTCTCTGGCTGCTTATTCTATTCCTTTGTGAGCCCATCACCACTCTGTGATTCCAGAGGTCCTCCCCCTGACCATGGGGCTTAAAGGGTAGGCATGTTGCATGTCCCTACGCTTTTCCACAGAGGAAAGAAGGCCACAACCCACACTGTCAGTCTGGAGCTGAGATTTGGCCTTGGTTTTGTCACCTTTAGTCAGCAACTTGCTGATCCCCATCCAGGTGGAAATATAACCCCTCATCGAGGAAAAAAAAAGAGATGAGCTTCGCTCAGCCCTGTTTTGAAGTTGTCCAGTCTCTTCTAGACATTGTCTGCCTCAATCACATGTTGTCATCTCCTCCCATCCAACCTGAGTCTTTCTTGCTGCGCTTTCAGCCTCCTGGCTCTCAGTTTGGCTGGCAGGGAAACGGCAAAGCTGCCCACCAGGTTAATAATGGCACCTAATCCCAGCGACCTGCTTCTGTCTCATCCTAGCAGTGCCACCACTTCCGTCCCCAGTACCACCCTCTGCTTCTTCCCATCAGCACGCAGGCTGTCGTGTGGGTCCAGGGTCATCTGGGGGTGAGGTGGGAAGGCCCGTGGGAGGGGGGGAGGTGCTCTTCTACTGACACTGGTTGTGCTTGGATAACCCTCCCCAGGTGACCTGCCTGGCACAGAAAGTCCCCCTCCTGGTCCCTCAGGTCAGATAGCGTTGCCTGGCTACCAGGCAGCCAGCGAGGCTCCGGCAGGGAAAGTAAACAGGGACACATGTTTACAATTCAGTATGACCCGGTAGGCAAACACCCGGCAGGGCCTTCCAGCCCCCGATAATCTCTAATTCTCCTTGCTCCATTAGTGTGGGGGGCTCTGCACCCAGACCCAGATGGTCTCTTCGGGGAATTGGCTGTCAGCTGTTGTGAGGGACGGGGAGGGGGTGGGTGAGTTACAGCCTCAGCCCCATGGGGACTGTCACCACGGTCATCTGGGCAAGACTCCCGAGACACCCTGAGCCTGGCCTGCTCTCCTCGGCTGATGGGGCTTTGAGGGCACTGGGTTCGGGTGCAGCTCAGATTTAGCCTTGGACTGCAGAGACGCTGGGGAAGATGTGCACTGCCCGGGGCACCCGGCACAGGGGAGCAGCGGGGCTGAAATTGGCCACCCGCTGGCCAACAGAGTGTCCTGGGAGGGCCTGCATCTGGCCAGCGGTGCCCTTCGTGAACTCACACAAAGGCACTTAGTAGGCTCGCCTTGGTTCTGCTAAAGGGAAACTCATGAAGTTGGTTGAGTCCTGAAGACCACACATGGGATGCTGAGTGTCATGGCTTGGCCCACTGCCGCCCGAGGGAGAGCAGGGGTCCAGCAGATGTGGGAGAACTCTCCATTTGGGGCGGGAAAGCAGGCCAGTCTCCTCTTAGCCGAAGGTGCACAAATGGCTGCCTGGGGTAGCGCCCGGCACTCGGTGGTGGAGGTCCTGGGGTGGAGTCCCAGGAAGGTCACTCCTGTCAGGGATCATGTGACAGTGATGGGTGGTGTGCAGCCAGTGAGGTTGACTGTCTCCCTGCATGTGCTTCGTGCTCACTTCCCTTCTCCCCGATCCTGTAGCCTCCCTCTGTCTTCCCGAATCTCCTCACTCAAAGGCCCAGCTAGGATGCCACCTCCCCCATGAAGCCCTCCCAAAGTTCCTCTAGCAAAAATGGAAGGAGAGAGGCCAGACGGGAGGCTGTTGCTCTAGTCTGGACAAACAGTGCGGGGGACTTGGACCTGGCAGGTTGGCAGTGGAGATGGACAGAAATGGATGGATTCAGGTTGTCCAGAGGAAGCCAAGACAGCAGGTGTACCTATGGATTGGACATGGGAAGTGAGGGGAGGAATCTAGCCATCCCAGATGGGACTTGAGCAGTGGATGGGTTTTGATCCAATTTTCCTGAGATGGAGAAGCCTGGAAGGGTTTGGGGAGGAAGTTCAGGGGCTCTATTTTGGATGCACCGAGTTGGAGAAACTCATGAGACGGTGAAGTGGAAAATCAAATACGCATCTGGAGATGCTGAGGTGGAGGTCCAAGGAGAGGCCAAGGTTGGAGATACGCATGTGGGGGAATCAGCACAGAAGTGGTATTAAATCCAGAGGGGTGGGTGGGTAGCATGGAGGACAGCAGAGACAGGGACGGGAGGAGGGGGAGTCTAAGGGGCTGAAGGAAGACCAGGAGAGCAGGGCTGCTGTGGAACCCAGAGGAGGAGACGCTGCAAGAAGGAGGTGTGGTGCTGAAAGTTCTCCTTGGGTTTGGCAACGTGGAGGTCATTGGTGACTTTGACAAGAGCATTTCAGGGAGCCGTGGGGCCAGGTGGGTCGGCTGGTGGAGGCAGGAAGACTGGCGCTCAGTGTGTGCAGAATCCCACAGAGCTGACCGGAGTGGCCACGTGCAGGAAGACTGACACTCCATCCTCTCCCTGTGGAGGTGGGGTCGCCATATGCAAGGCGAGGCTCTCCTCCTGGTGGCTAGGACCCCAGGACTGCCTGCCGCTGGCTCCTTGCACAGTCCGGACACGCTGTTTCCCAGGGCAGAATAGATCCAGGCTGCCTGACGGTTCTAGGAGAGGGTGGCTGTGAGGGTGAGTGCCCAGCCTGAGTCTCTCATAGGTTCAACCAAAATCAGGATGCCCCTTCCCGCTCCAGGAGACATGTCCTGTCCTTTAGGCCCGAGAGAGCAGGGTTATGATTTCACTTCCTGGTGGCCCTTCCCGGCTGGCCACTCCCAGGGCTCCAGGCTACCCTTCCCTGTGGATAGCCGTGTGGCCCAATTTAGTGAAGATAGGGCTGTGCCCTGGGGTCAGGGCATATCACCTGCTCTCGGGCGGCTGAAAGAGTCCTGGCAGTGTGTCTGGGCTGTAAGGAGCCAGGACTCTCTTTAGATAGGTCTGCTTTGCGGTCATCTGTCCACATTGCAGAGGTTGGCCCAGCGCCCCAGCTGTGAGTCTGCACCTCCGTGTGGCTCAGCAGGCCCCCTGGTGGCTGACACCATCAATACTAGATGATCGGCTGGAGGGCGGGGGACTAGGAGAGGCCACAAGCCCACCAGCTGCTGGCTAAGTCAGACTTAGGGGGTCAGGGGGTCAGGTTGCCAGGAGCTAATCACTGTGTCCACAGCTAACCTCACCACTCAGGTGCCCCCGGAGACCTCCTCAGGGGAGACCAGGCCTAGGTGGGGTTGTGCAGCCTCCTGGGTCAGAATGAGCGCTTCTGCTGCTGGGCCGCACACTCCCAGCACAGCAGGCTCATCTGCAGGCCGGTCCTGCCCAGATTCAGTCCTGGGAGGTGGCACCGGCCTCTGAGCCCGGCGCCAGCACTGCTTCAAACACACTCACGGGAGGCATGGAGCTCTTTTGGTGGAAAAGGAAGTGGAAGGTGGGAAAGAGGCTGAGGTTTCTAATTTCATCTTTCTTGCCTCTTTTTGCCTCCTTTGCCTCTTTCGAGGAGGGTACCATTGGGCAGGCACATTGCAAGCGGCAACAGATGATTACTATTTATAGTAGGAGGGGTGTGCCACTGGGTCTTGGGGGCCCATAAACTTCCCTGAAGCCTAGGTATGTGTGTGTGGGGTGAATGTGAATGCTGGGGAGCTCTCCATTGTACCACCCGTGTGTTTGGATGTTGCCCTGGAGGTGGGGGCTGCAGGATGCTGCGTTGGTGTGAATGCATTTGCAGCCAAATGCATCCTGCAGCCCGAACAGCTGGGCCTGGGATGGGCAGCCCCCAGGCCCTACCCCAAACCTTGCCAGGACCTGCATTTGCCCCAGCACCCCATTCATCGGCCCCAGCTGGCAAAAGGGAGCAGGGCAGTCGTGGTATTTTGACACATGGTTTATGGGGAAGAAAGCTGTTCAGCATCAGCATCCCCACGTGGCTGTATATGTATAATTAGGCTGTTGGAGCTTGGGGAGTGACTGTTAGAATCACTCGGGACCAAAGCATTTATTTAGGTAATCATTAACTAGAAGATCGGGAAGGCAGAGAACATACAATTTGCAGACGTCCCCTTCCCGCAGGTTAGCCTGAAATGAACCGCCCGACAATCTCCCTCCTGTCTTCTCCCTGGGGGGAGGAGAAGCCTGGGGGTCTTTTAGGGGCTGCCAGAGCCCAGGTGGGATGGCGTCTCTCAGGGCCACTGGTAACCCCCAAAGTTACCAGTTTCCCAGGACTTCCTTTTCCCTTTGCTCAGCCAAGCCCTGTGGCACAAAAACACACATTGATTGAGTCAGTTCCCAGTCCAGCGCCTCTGATGAGCTGATTGTAACAGTCAGTCTCTGCCGTAAGCGAGCGACTGGCTTCAGCGAACTCCCAGTCATCTACTGTCCGGGGTGGAGGGGTGTTAACAGGCAGAGCCCAGGTAATTGAAACTCTGGCTTAAAGAATCTCCAAACCTTGCTTTTGCCACTGACTGACAGCGTGGTGTGGGCTGGGGGGTCGGAGCTGCTTTCTCGCCTCACCTTGGAGCAGAGGTCGAGCAGCATCTCCTAGGCAGGAGGGTGCTGGCGTCGCCAGCGCTGGACAGTCAATGGCCTGCGGCTGCTCATAGGCACCCAGTGGTCCCTCTGGGGTGACAGCTCAGCCTGCATGGAGGGGCAGGGAGAACGGCCACCTGCAGACCCTGTAATGAGTGTGGAAACTGAGGCACAGAGGTAGGAGAGGCCCATCGGGAAGGTGGGTTGGTATGTGGTATATGCCTGGGTATGTGGCGCCTCCTGCTTTAGAAATGGTGTGAGTGCGCGTCCTCTCACTCACCGAGTTTCCCCAGCAGCCCCGGAGCGAGCTGGGTGGTGAGAATGGCGTGAATCGTTATGTTGGAGTTGAGTGAACTGAGCTCCGGTCACAGCCGAGTGACCGGCAGGATGACAGCCTCTGGAGTGGCAGCTGGCTGGTTCCTGGTTCCTGCGAGGACACTCGACTCTGCCGGGAGGGCAGTGGTTCTCCCGTGGGCAGGGGGAGCAGGCGGTAGGACTGCTGGGCAGGGGGACAGCTGCTGAGATAAAGGACGGGAGCAAGGCCTTGGGGGCGGGGGGACAGGTTCCACGTTCGCTCTGCGGTGGGTTCTCTCCGAAGGAGCTCCCTCAGCCTCTCTTCTCTCCCAGGCACGAGTCAAAGCCAGGATACGGGGAGGAGGCTAATAGGTACCAGGTCCACAGAGCCTGTTCCTGCAACCGACTGAGTGGAGGGAGAGGTGCAGAGGTGGTGGCCGGGCTCAGGAGGCTTCTGCTGCCCCAGCTGCAAACCCAGGGCCCGGTCTGCTGGGCAGGGCTGCGCTGTCCACTGCGGGAGCCAGCAGGGAAGTGGGCAGGATTGAGTGGAGGAGAGCGGGAGAGGGGAAGGCGGTGATGTGAGAGGGGAGGCTGGACAGCGGCCTGGTCTGTGCAGGAACCTTGCCGGGGGAACAAAGACCACCCCAGTGAGAGAGGGAGGGAGCCACCTCTGATACCCAGCCAGACGCCCGCCTGCTAGCGCCAGTTAGGAGAGAGGACAGCCATGGAGCACGTAACCCCACGTTTCGGGACAGGAGCCTCATAGGGAAGCCGAGGTTTTCTGGAGGCTGACACTGCCGTGTGCTTCTGTCCTCAGCCTCGGGGTTGCTTTACCTCCTGTTCCTCAGGAGAGGCACGAGCAGGGGGCCTGCGCTTCTTGCCTGTGGCCACTGGTGAGACCAAAGCCAGACTGACCCCTCCTCACGCTCCTGCCTCCGAGCCTTTGTCCAGCTGCTGCCTCCCCTGAGCCTGACCCTCCAGGTCAGCCTGTTGCAGGCCTGTAAGGTTTGCTTCAAATACCCCGATGAGATGCACAGAGATGTCTTTAGAGTCCCCCACTGTGAGGGTCAGACCTGAGGCCCAGCCCATTTGTGGGGAAGACTGGACGTTTCGGGACACAGACGGGAACAGAACTAGGAGCTCTGCCCAACTGCACCCTGAAGCTCGGCTTAGGGAGCCTCCAAGGTGTAGACACCGCGGTTCCTTAACCAGTGCTGGGCCAGGGACACGTGTCACTCCCTGTTCCAAGGTAGGGGCAACTTGGGAGCAGGCTGTTTCCTAGAAAATGGGGCTGGATTGCCCAGGGCAGCCACGTTCTCACAGCACCCCCTGCAAACACCACGGGGCTCCCGGCCACACTCCTAACCACGGATGGTGTCCACTGTCCACTCTCCACCTTCACCCAGTTTGCGCTTTAGGCTGATGCGGCTTTACAGTTCACAAAACACTTCCTGGAACTCTTCTGCTTCTCACAGCCACCCTGGAAGAGAAGAAGTATTTCGCCCACTTTATAGATGAGAAATCCGAGTCTTAGATACATGCACTGCTCCCCTGAGCCAGCGGGTAAGACGCAAACTGGAGGCTTGTGCTCCCAAGTTCGGCGTTCTTTCTGTTCCTCCAAGAAATAATTACCGAGTACAGATAATTACTGAGTGTCTGCTGCTGTTTCTCCTCCCTCTCATGTAACATCTCGGAAGTCGGGTTGCGTTTCACGAGTAATAGCAGCCATAGCCTGTGATTGGCGGTGTTTTTGCTTTGTTAGTGGTACCTAACATAGTGTGCATCTTACAGTGGATGTCATTTTATTTATTTATTTATAATTTTAGTTTTTTTATTGACTTCCGAGAGGAGGAGAGCGGGAGAGAGAGAGATAGAAACATCAATGATGAGAGAGTATCATTGATCGGCTGCCTCCTGCACGCCCCCTACTGGGGATCGAGCCCACAACCCGAGCATGTGCCCTTGACCGGAATCGAACCCGGGACCTTCCAGTCCGCAGTCTAACGCTCTATCCACTGAGCCAAACCAGCGAGGGCTGGCTGTCATTTTAGACCCATGAAGCTCGGTGTGTGTGAACTGGGCGTGTGTAGATGTAGCTCCTGCCTGTCAGGGGTTTTCAGTCTCGAGGGACGATCACAGTCCCAGCCACTGACAGAACACAGACTAGGTATGAACCCAAACCAGGCCCAGTGCCCTGGGAATTCTGGCTGCGGGGACTCGGAAGGACGTTCGGGGGGATGGTTGGGGTTTGGACCCTGCGCGTCCTGCTTCTTGTGCTCAGCCAGCTGGTGGGAAGGGCAGGCCCAGTTCCCGTTCGTGTGGCTGTTGGACGCGTGGACGCTGGAGGCTTCTGCGTCGCTGATGCTGCCTGTTGACCTAGTTCTTTAACGCTCAGCCTCGGTTTCCACAGCTGTCCGGCGGGGATGCTGACTGCCTCCTATGAGGAACAGCTACGAGAACACATGGGAAGGACTTAGTCAAGGGCCTGGCACATATGGTGAGAGCTCAGTTAGTGCCAGTTACTCCCAGCGTGACATTCTAGAAATTGGGCAGAGCGGGCCGACCTTTGTTGATCAGCTGCTGTCCTTGTGTTGGGTGCGCTCACATTTGTCACCTCATTTCATTTTCAGAAGCACCTGGGAAGGTGAGGGGTGGCGCTTGTAATTTTATAAATGATGGGAGCTGCCCCCCGCCGCCGCCCCGCCTCCGCCACCCAGCCGGCTGGTGGCCGGGCTGGACTCTGTCCGACTCCCAGGCCCGCGCTCTTTTGACTGGAGCACAGCTGCTGCTGAAATTACAGGCGAGCAGGAAACCCTGCTGATGCCGGGCCCTGCTTCAGGCAGGGGATGTCATAATCAAATCATTACCCTCGGGCGGGCATTCTTAATAGTGGGTTTTCTGCTGTCGGAGGGAGAGAGGTCTCATTTGACAGAGGGGAAATTTGCTCAGGCCTCCCCCTCCCCCGCTCCCCGCCGCTGCTGGTGGAAAGCGGGCAGTTTTGCCTCAGCAGAATGGCCGTTTGTCTCCCCGACCCTCATTCCTTCTTTTGTGCTTGGCTGTGGTCTGGCCTCCCTCTCCCTGGCCTGTGGGCTCTCTCCCTGTTTTCGGTGCTGCTACCACTGCTGCCTGTGACCCTGCCATGGGCCGTGCGTGTCTGTCCTGCCTCTGAGTTTAACACAGGCAAACACACACCTTCACTCCCCCCCTCTCCTTTCTCTCAGAATGATCCTCTTTTCCCCCTAGACCAGGGGTGGGCAAACTTTTTGACTCGAGGGCCACAATGGGTTCTTAAACTGGACCGGAGGGCCGGAACAAAAGCATGGATGGAGTGTTTGTGTGAACTAATATAAATTCAAAGTAAACATCATTACATAAAAGGGTACGGTCTGTTTTTTTTTTTTTAGTTTTATTCATTTCAAACGGGCCGGATCCGGCCCGTGGGCCGTAGTTTGCCCACGGCTGCCCTAGAACCTGTGGCTCCGTGATTAACAGGCTGTGTGACCGTAAGCAGGTCAGTTAACTTCTCTGAGCTTCATGCCCCACTTCCTCCCCAAATAGATAGTCATCAGTCCAGTGGGAGGCACTGGGAGTGAATCCTGGGCCTGGGGATTGGCTTTCCCACCCTGTATCCTTCGATGCAGGACTTGATTCCCTTGTACCCTCCGTGGCCTTAGCTGCGAAACGGGGAGAGTAACCATTTTCTGGAAAGTCTTCTTTGCAGTACAGCCATTGCCTAACTCCTGCGTGTCCCTGCACTGCTTATCCCTGCCGCTCCTCCTCTTTCCTTGGGTTGTCATTGCTGAGTTCTCTGATTGTCCTAGTCACCAGGTGGAAGTCAGGTCCTTTGTTGAGTTAGTTATTCATTCAGCAAGCACTTACTCAGTACCTACCTATGTGCCGGGAGCAGAGGTTACAGATGAAGTGCGGGAAAACAGACACATGAAAGAAACGACAATACAAAGAGATCAATGATTCGATAGGGCACCCGTAGTACAACCTGGGGGAGGGGTGGAGGCCAGGAAGGCTTCCTAGAGGAGGTGATCTTCAAGCTAATGCCTACAGGAGTCAGACAAACAAAGGGAGTGGGTAGGGGAGGGGGACTGAGACTGGTCTTTGTTGGGTCTCCAGCCCCAAGCCAGTGCCTGGACCAGAGGGGGTCAGTAGGTTAGTTTCCTGTCTCTTTCCTTCCTCACTGCCTCTGAGTGCATTCCTGGGCCCTGGGGTGCTGTGGACAAGGGCGGTGCAGACGTATTCTGGATATGGCATGTCCTGGGGAGCGGGCTGCAGGAGTGGGCATGGCGGGTGTGAGGGGCTCTGCTAAATGACTCGCTGGCTCTGAGCAGGAATCCAGGTGAGCCGGAGCAAGTGTGGGAGGGATGCTGAGGATGCAGGGGCCTGATCCTGAGAGAGGGGCTTATTCAGGACAGCCCAGCTGGGCCCCCTTGATGCATCCCTTCTCCTAATGTGATCTTTTTTTTTTATTAGAATATTTTTTTTGAGAGAGAGAAGAAGGGAGAGGGAGAGAGATGGAAACATCAATGATGAGAGAGAATCACTGATTGGTTGCCTCCTGCATGTCTCCCACTGGGGATCGGGCCCAAGACCCAGGCATGTGCCCTTAACCGGGAATCGAACCGTGACCTCCTCATTCATGGGTCGACACTCAACCACTGAGCCACTCCTGCCGGCCACGCTGCCTTTTTTTGAGGGATTTAAAAAGTTCAATTTTTTCCCTTTCTGAGTCGGGCATATTGCTCTCCTCTCAAAGCTGGGACAGGACCGAGAGCATGTGCTGTGTTCATTAGTGTTGGAAAGAGACTCTGAGCCCCAGGTGAGCCCCGGGCTGAGCTCCAGGGCCTGGCCCCTCACTCCCCACACGTGTGCTCCTGTTAACAGCACGGCTCTTGAGCGCCTCTGGGCCCCGAGCCTCAGATGCTGTGTGAGTCTCCCTAAGCCATGCACTCTCCTTCTTTTTAATTTTCCTTGTGGGATGGCCACAGGGCATGAGCACTGCTCTCTTTTTCAAAGAACATAAAAAATTTTTTTTAAGCCAAAGTAATACAATGCAATGATTAAAAACCCAAACCCAGGCTGTTCGATAGTTCACTATGGCTCTGCCCTCGACCCCCTCCCCAAGCTTCACCCGCAAAGGAACCACTGCGTACTGTTTCAGCCTTTCTTCAAACCTTTGAGTGAGACATTTAGGCTCCGCGAGGCCCGCGTGAATGCACCAGCTTTCTTTCTTTTAGTGCTTTGTTTTTGTTCTCCTGACACATAGGGCTCCCAACTCACAGATGGGAAAACTGAGGCCCCACGCACGTGGGTCTGCCTTGAGTCCCATGACACGTTAGGTACTGGGCCAGGGGTGGGCAAACTTTTTGACTCGAGGGCCACAATGGGTTCTTAAACTGGACCGGAGGGCCGGAACAAAAGCATGGATGGAGTGTTTGTGTGAACTAATATAAATTCAAAGTAAACATCATTACATAAAAGGGTACGGTCTTTTTTTTTTTTTTAGTTTTATTCATTTCAAACGGGCCGGATCCGGCCCGTGGGCCGTAGTTTGCCCACGGCTGAACTGGGCCCACAACACGTTAGACACGTGTACTGTCCTCAGGTCTTGTACTGTCCTGTGCTCCCGTCCTGCCTCCCTCCGGCATCGTGCAGGCCAGTAGTGTTGGGAACTCATCCAAGGTAAGGATGGGAGGGCGGGACTGCTTCTGCGCCCTGACCCTCCTCGGCCCCCAAATTGAGTCTCTCTTACCACCTGCTGGCATGGTGCCTCTTCCCATGGAGGGACCTCTTGCCTTATAACATACAATGTGTGGTGACTTCACCAGCCCTGGGCTCCCCAGAAAAACAACATTGGCCAAGGAAGGGTCAAAGGTCAGGGCTAGTCAATGTGGCATAACAGCTCCGGGCAGACACCCAAATCCTGCAGTTCCTTGTTTGATCTTAAGGGAAATTGTTCAACGTCAAGCAGCACAGGCAGCAGCTTGGTGGTTAGCAGCCACACTTACCGTGGTGCCCAGGCAAGCAGACACGGCCCCCCCGACTCGCAGGGCACAGGCCCTGGCAGAAGATGATGGATTTCTTAAAGAACCTGTTGGTGAGTGTCCCGGGACTGTGGAGGAGTGTGGGTCCCGGGGTCCCCCTGCCTGGAGTGGTAGGTGGCGGTGGAGCCAGGGCCCCTCCTGCTGTCCCCTGGCAGGGAGCCCCAGGTGGCTGGTGGCCTATCATGGGGGCAAGGAAGCGGCCTGTCACTCAGGGGAAGGAGGAACAGACATCAGGTCCAGAGAGGACTGTGTGGAGGGCGACCTGGGAGGCCATGGCACAGGGTCAGGGGCGAGGGCCTCCCCCTGGCCTGGAGATCTGAGGTGGGGGTCCTGGCACGGGACTGGGCAGGGCTCCCCTCTGCGCTCCTCTGGCAGGGCTTCTCGGCGCTGTGCCAGCGCCTGAGGGGACCCGCAGCCAGGTGCAGGCTGTGCGCAGGGGCGGGCGGGGGGGTGCCAAGGCGGGAGAGGGAGGGACTCTGCAGCCGGGCTTCCGGCTGGCTGCAAACACTCGGAGCTGGTCCGGCCAGCCCTGTGGGGATGTGTGGTGCCCGGCGTGGCCCTGGCAGGGGACTCTGTCCCATCTCAGAGCCTTGGGGCTGTGTGGTTAGGGTGACACTCGGGGGTGGTCTATGTGATGTTCCTGGCTGGCCTGGAGAGTCAACGTACTTTGCTGAGCAAGATTGTGCCAGGAGGCTCTGTGGGTCCCTTGCTTCAGCTCCTCCAGGCCCTTTGTGCCTCTCCCGGTGACCACGGGGGCCCCGGGCTGACTGGGCCAGGTCAGGACGGTAGGATCTTCCTCATTCCCAGACCTGCCTGCTGCAGCCGGGGGTGGCCTGTCCCTTCCCTTCTCCCTCCCTTTGCTGTGTCGTCCTGCTTTCTCTAGGGGAGCTGAGCATGACAGGTTAGGGGTGAATGTGGGGGGTGACAGGGCACTTGTTTGGGGTTGGGCCAAGGAGTTCCCCAACCTCAGGCTGTGTCACCACTGGCTCCAGGACGGGGAGAGCCTGGTGTCCCTCTCACCAAAAGGAAATGGCCTGACCCTGGTAGGGGTGTGGAGGGGTACACGGCAGGGTCTTAACTTGGGGACTGATGTCACCCGATTTGTCTTTCAGAAAGACCATGTGGCTATTGTATGGGTAGTTGGTTTAGGGCGGTGTTAGTGTGGAGGCCAGGAGCCCAGTGATGGGGCTGCCACATGGTCCCCATGAGGGACAGTGAGAGATGGTGGGGCAGGGGAGCTGCTGAGAAGTGCTCAGACTTGATCTATATCTATATCTATCTCTATCTCTATCTCTATATCTATCTATCTATCTATCTATCTATCTATCTATCCTATTATCTATCTATCTATCTTAATCCTCACCTGAGGATATGTTTTATTGATTTTTAGAGAGAGAGAGAGAGAGAGAGGAAGGGAAAGAGAAACATTGATGTGAGAGACATCATTAGTTGCCTCCTGCATGCTCCCCAATTGGGGATTGAACCCACAATCTAGGCATGTGCCCTGACTGGGAATTGAACCTGAAATCTTTTGGTATATGGGATGGTGCTCCAACCAACTGAGCCACCCGGCCAGGGCAGTCTTGGGATATGTTTTGACAGTAGACTGCAGGTGGGTTGGAAGTGGGGAATGAGGATGGAGAAATCAATGATGACCCTTAGGGTTCTGTCCTGAGTGTCAGGGTGGGTGGAGGATGGGAGATGGGCTGGGGTGGAGGAAGGTGTCTGAGGGAAAAAGTTAGGGAGCCTTCTGTTGGGCTTCGTTGAATCTGAGGTGCCTATCCGACATGCATGTGAGATGTGGAGTTGGCAAACTCAGGTAGGCCTGGACTTGAACCTGGCTTCTGCCTTTTCCGTGTTCGCTGTGGGTCAGTTGCTTAACCACTCTGGCCCTGCCACTCTCTAACCCCCCTCCCTGGGCTCCTGTGAGGCTGAGGGGGTGGCATTTGTGAGGTGCTTGTCAGTGCCTGGCACATCATGGGTGCCCAACAGCGGATACCTGGGGGCTTCCTAGAACTTGGCTTCTATCATCCCATTTTCTAGCTCAGAAACATTCAGTGGCTCCCTATTGAACAGCTGAGCTAGGAGCGTGTGCCTTGTGGGCTGTTTTGGCTCATGGGTGTATTTTGTTTGGTCCACATAGAGACCTTTAAGCATTTGGATTGGTTATCAATGTATAAGAATTGGGAGCGTTCACATTCAAATTTGTCTTGAAAAGTTGAAAACTCTGGTTCCATCGAGCTTGTATTTCTGCTTGCAGCCCAGCTGCAGATAAGCAGCAGTTGCCCCTTTAAGAAGGGGGCGTGTGCTCTTCAGTTCACCATTGTTTCACCCCCCCCCCCCCCTTAGGTCATCCTTGTTGTTGAGCTGAAATTTACAGAACATAAAACCAATCACTTTAAAGTGACCAGTTCAGTGGCCTCTAGTACATTCACAAAGTTGTGCAACCACCATCTTTCTCTAGTTCAAAAATGTTTTTATTATCCTCCCATAAAACTCCCTTAAGCAGTTACTCTTCCTTCTTCCCTCCTTCCGGCCGCTACAGCCAGGAAGCTGCTTTCTGTATCTGTGGACTTACCTATCCAGGATATTTCGTAGAAGTGGGATCATACCATACAGGGTGGTGCAAAAGTAGGCTTACCGTCATCCATACAGGAAATAATACAATAATTACTAAATAATAATACAAGAATAAACTCTGTGCTTTGCATATTCACAATTGTAAACCTACCTTTGCCCCACCCTATAGGTAAGCATAATGTTTTTGAGGTTCATTCACATTCTAACATATACTTCATTCCTTTTTTTTTTTTTTTAAATTTTCACGTGAGGATATTTTCCCACTGATTTTAAGAGAGAGTGGAAAGGAGGGGGAGAGACACACAGAGAGAAACATCAATGTGAGAGAGACACATCGATTGGTTGTTTCCTGAATGGTCCATGAGAACAGGCCTTGACCAGGGCTGGGGATCGAGGCTGCAACTGAGGTAGGTGCCCTTGACTGCAATTGAACCTGGGACCCTTCAGTCCTCGGGCCAATGCTCTATTCACTGAGTCAAACCGGCTAGGGCACTACATTTCTTTTTTATGGCTGTATGATACTCCATTGTGTGGATATACCACAGCTTGTTTTTCTGTCCATCCGTTGATGGACATTCAGTATGTTTCCATGTTTTGGCAAGTGTGAATAGTGCCGCTTTTCACTGTACGAGTGAACAACATTTGTGTACATGTATTTGTTTGAGTAGCCCGGGCTATTTTCAGTTTTCTAATTATAGCATTCTAGAGGGCATGATGTGGTATCTCACATGGTTTTATTTTGCATTTCCCAGCAACTAATGATGTTGAACATCTTTTCATGTGCTTATTATCTGTTTGTATATTTTTGGAGAAATGTTGGAGAAATGTCTATCAAAGCCTTTGCCCATTTTAATTGGGTTTGTGTTTTTGCTATAAGAGTTCTTTTTAAAAAAATATATATTTTATTGACTTTTTACAAAGAGGAAGGGAGAAGGATAGAGAGTTAGAAACATCGATGAGAGAGAAACATTGATCAGCTGCCTCCTGCACACCCCCCTACTGGGGATGTGCCCCGAAACCAAGGTACATGTCCTTGACTGGAATCGAACCTGGGACCCTTCAGTCCGCAGGCCGATGCTCTATCCACTGAGCCCAACCGGTTAGGGCAAGAGTTCTTTATATATTTCTGGATTCTAGACTCTTATCAGATGTACCTCCTTTTCCCCTGGCTGCTGGCACCCGGTTTTACTCTGGCACTCGGCACCAGGTCTTCGCTCTGGGCCAGAGCCGGCCTCGGAGAGTGAGGCTTTTCGCTGCTCC
>NW_005871899.1:22506-28138 GCF_000147115.1 Myotis lucifugus
GTCTTTTTACTTTCTTGAAACATCCATTTCTTGGGAGGAAGGGGAGTTTAGCTGTGTTTTTGTTTGTTTGTTATGGTGTCATATCTAGGAATCCATTGCCAAATCTAAGGCTGTGAAAATTTACTCCTAAATTGTCTTCTAAGAGTTTATAGTTTTAGCTCTTAGGGTTAGGTTGCTGCTTCACCTTAAGGTACTTTTTGTATATGGTGGGAGGTGTAGGGGTCCAACTTCTTCCCTCTGCACAAGGATATCCAGTTTCTCCAACACCACCCACTGTTAGGAGGTGTTTGACGACAAAGTCAATCTTTACGTGTTATCCCTTCCCTCTTATATGTTATTTGCCTGGTACCTGTAGTCATTTGCATTTTAAAATCCTGCCTTAGAGATTTAAACATCAGTCTGTTGAGTTTTTAAGATGTCTTACAAAAACACAGTCATCCTTTCTCCTGTGTCTGAATACAGCTCATTGTTGAAACACCCGTTGAGGGTAGGGTTGGCTGTCCAGGGTGAGGGGTACAGTCTGTTACCAGAGGACAGACGGTACTTACTGGCAGGGACACGGGCCTATCCAGGACTGGGACTCAGCCTCCACTGCGGCTTCATCCTCATCTTGCTGGGCAGAGTATTCGGTCATTCATTAAGCAAGCGTTTCTTGAGCATCTACTATGGCCCAGGTGGTTCTAGGCCCAGGGATACAGCAGTGGACAAAATAAAGAGCCCTGCCCTGGAGGATCTCGCGTTCTTTGCCTTCTTGTGGGGAATAGCCCCGATGTTTTCCAAAGGCCTTGGCAGCCAGACCGGAGACCAGCTGGCCCTCACCCTGCCCGCCCTGAGGATGGGGACGCTGAGCCAGCAGCAGAGCCCAGGCATGCGGTGTGCACCGTGGTTAGGCAGCTGTAAGACATATCGGATGTGGCTCCCAATGGGGAATGTGTCGTGAGTTCCTAGCTCCCCCAGCTTTCCAAAAATCTCTTTCCAGAACTCTCCAGAAATCCTTTCCGTGTGATGTCTTCCTTCCCCGTGGGGATGAGAAACTTGCTCTGACCCCCGTTTTCCTCCCCCCCCAGCGCTGCGCAGCCCACATCTCCATCCCATTTTCCTGAGACCTGTGTGGGGTGAAGACACCTTGTCCTCCGTCCTCATCTGCTTTAGTGTTTCTCGTTGCTGTTGACATGCTGTTGCCCCTCGTGTGTGTCCTGGATTCAGGTGGGCAGGGATAGGAGGCAGTGGCTGCTGTGCAGGAGCCTGGTCTGTGTGGGATGCTATGCTCGGCTCTGCAGACTGGCTCACGTTACCCCACCACAGCCCTGTGGTCCCCCTGTTAGCCCTGCTCTGAGGTGCCAGTGCTCAGACAACATTGTCCTGTGCTGTGAGCGGTGGTGGGTGGCAGTGGGTGCCGCTTCTCCAATTAGGGTCAGGGAGGAGGAGGGGGGGTGGGAGGCTGTTGGTGGAGGCCTCCTGAGCTGGGATGCAACAAGGAGGAAAGAACAGGAGGCCGCCGTCTGCAGGGAAGGCCCTGTTCGTGGGTAGAGCTGCTGTGGACCAGAGGGAGGCAGGCTGGGCCGTTCCTGCCACGGGAAGGGCACGGGGTGGTGAGGGGGTGGCAGTGGCTCTGCTGTACTGGAACATGCCATTGCTTCTGCTCCTTCACCAGCTGGGCAGGGCCAGTGCCAGGGAGCAAGTAAGGGCATCGGGAAGATTTCTCAAGACTGGCCTTGCGATGCCTGCTCTCTTCTGCTCCTGCTACCTCGGACCTCCTCCAGCATCCTTCCCCCCCGGCCCCCCTAAGAACTCGCTTTGCCCTTCCAAGGGGAGACCGAGCAGTTTCTATATTGGGAGGTGAGGACGACAAGGGTTGAATCCAAACTGAACCCCAGGGACCAGCCTGCAATTTCCTTGGCTGGGCGCTCGCTCTGTGTGATTATTTCACAGCCTACTTGACTACTGGCTGTTACAGGGGAGCCCATGGGGGAACGCTGGCCGGGGTTCTGAGTGGAGTGGCAACAGCTGTTGCTAATAATACATTAGACAGTTGAGTGGATGCTGCTATTGATGAGGAGGCCGGATTACATTTCTCGGAGACAACCCCGTGCCTGGCTTCCTGATGGAGGGGGAATTCCCTTCTAAAGGATGCCCCGGGCAGGACTCGACTCTGTCCTAAAGGGCTTGTGGAACCACACAAGTGAGTCAGTCAGTGAGCATTTATTGAGTGCCTGCTGTGTGCCCTTGGCTGTGTGCAGCAGTTTCAGAGGGTGTGGACCAGGGTGGGTCCGAGTGGCCAGAGCCACGGTTCCAGGCTGACCTGAGTCACCCGGCATCTGGGTGGAAAAGGAGACTTGCTCTGTGCCACGGCTGGAAAGTTCAGCCAGTCACCGAGAAGCAGAGCCAGCCTGGCTGAGGTCCGGTTGCCACTGGCCGCTTTCTGCTCCCTGGCACTGTCCTGGCACAAACGGTCCATCCCGTGTGTCACTCGGGGCTGAGGCTGAATCACGGCGCTTCTCTCTCACCAGCTGTGCCAGCCCCTGGAGCGTCTTCATTCGGGAAACACAGACCCAGTTTAATACTAATTTAAACACCCGTTTCTGGGAAAACCACTGATGTCAAGAAAAGCCAAGTGTCCCAAATCAGGAAAAATGAACCTAAAACTCCTCGCCGGTCCCCCGACAGGACAGGGCCCGTTTGCAGAGCGAGCTCTCCAATAGTTCCTTCTGCTATTTCCTGAGCGCTTGCTCTGCACCAGGCCTTGGCCCGGCACGTGAGCCCTGAAAGGCAGGGTTGACACCTCCCGTTTCCAGGTGAGGGGACTGAGATTGAGTAACTTGCCTCATGCCCCACAGCTGGGCAGTAGCAGGTGGCCACTCCCAGACCTGGCCTTGAACACTGGACTCTACTGCATCCTGTATCTACTGTACCCAAACCTCAGTAGCTCTCCACTGCCTTCCAGGGTAAGCCTGAATTTCTGGCATTCTCTCAGGCATTCCCGTCTGATCTTCAGCTGGTGGTTTTAAAATACAGTGGAGCCTTGACTTACGAGTGTCCCGACTAATGAGTTTTTTGAGATACCAGTTGTCTCTCGGCCGATTTTTTGCATTGAGTTGATAGAGTAATTTGAGTTAACGAGCTCCTTAATGAGCTCGGTCTCGGAACGAATTAAACTCGTAAGTCAAGGCCCCACTGTATGTCCATGAAGCCAGGCCGGTGTGGCTAAGTGGTTAAGCCTTGACCTATGAACCAGGAGGTCACAGTTTGTTTCCTAGTCAGGGCACATGCCCGGGTTGTGGACTCAATCCCTAGTGTGGGGCATGCAGGAGGCAGCTGATCAATGATACTCTCTCATCATTGATGTTTCTGTCTCTCTTGCCCTCTCCCTTTCTCTCTGAAATCAGTAAAAATATATTAAAAAAAGAAAATATGTCCATGAACATTGTTAATGCTACGTGAGATCATACCATATAATCTCACTTATATGTGGAATCTGATGAACAAAATAAAATGATGAGTAAAATAGAACCAGAGGCATGGATGGATACATGGAGCAGACTGACAGGTGTTGGGCGGGGGGGAAGGGGCGGGCAGGGAGGGGACTGCATGATAGAAGGTGAAGGGATTAGCTGACATCCTTATTGGAACCACCTGAGAAATCCTGAGCTGGAACTACACAACTAAGCCACTTCGGAAGTCCTGACCCACAGAAATTGTTTTGAGTCACTAAGTTTTGGAGTAATTCGTTACACAGCAATAGAGAACTAATGCACTTAACCCAGGGGTGGGCAAACTTTTTGACTCGAGGGCCACAATGGGTTCTTAAACTGGACCGGAGGACCGGAACAAAAGCATGGATGGAGTGTTTGTGTGAACTAATATAAATTCAAAGTAAACATCATTACATAAAAGGGTACGGTCTTTTTTTTTTTAGTTTTATTCATTTCAAACGGGCCGGATCCGGCCCGTGGGCCGTAGTTTGCCCACGGCTGACTTAACCTCTCAGCCAGAAGTGCTTTATGCCCCTGGGCCACTGGTCATCTGTAAAATAACCCTGGGTACTTTGTGTCGTAAGTAAGATCAAGTACCCTGGAAATTGGGCCCCTTGCCTAGTATTTCCAGCGTCCAGTGCATGCTTTGCAGGGGCTTCTTAGGTGAGGTTAACTGATGAACCCATACAAGGGCATTGTCTAAGAATCCACCTGAAGTATTGTTTGACTGCCAGTTGGCACGGATAACAGAGTGAGCGGAATTTGGGGGTGATTCAGGAGAGCCCCGTAGTCTATAACACACCAAGCCAAGGTTAGACCTGGACACGAGTTGGCCTGAATCCAGGGACTTCCTTTGGGCACCAAAGGCTGTCCTTGTGTCCCTGAACACACCCTGTCATGAAAGTGGCGGAAGGGCCTATAGCAGGAGGTGGGGGCAGCAAAAGGAAAAATTTATCCTTACCCTGTAATTCATTTCGGCATGTATCCTTCAAGATCTATTTCTCTGGATGACTCATGTGTATATTTACATGCAGATATATCTATATCTATTATCCACGTATCTATGTATCCATGAATCTATCTATCTCTATCCATCCATCCAAATAGGTTTTTTTTTTTTACATTTAATTTTAAAAAATGGGATCATGCTCTAGACCAGTGAGGGCGAACCTTTTGAGCTCGGCGTGTCAGCATTTTGAAAAACCCTAACTTAACTCCGGTGCCGTGTCACATATAGAAATTTTTTGATATTTGCAACCATAGTAAAACAAAGACATATTTTTGATATTCATTTCATATATTTAAATGCCATTTAACAAAGAGAAATCAACCAAAAAAATGAGTTCGCGTGTCACCTCTGACACGCGTGTCATAGGTTCACCATCACTGCTCTAGACTATTTTTTTCACTTGTGTAGTTGCTCAGATATTGCTGTAGAGTACATTCCTAGAGGGGGTTTACTGGACCAAAATATGTGAACATTCTAAAGGCTTTGGGCGCACAGTGCCCGATCGCCCTTCAGAAAGGCTGTGCCAGGTGCACATGTACTATTGCCCCTGTGTCCTTAGCTCCACATCCTGGCCAGCACTGGGTTTTCTCTTCAATGTTGGCCAATCTGATAGATGAAAGATGTTATCTTATCTTAATTTCTTTCATAACCAGGAAGGTTGGGCATGTTCCTTGTGTTTATCGGTCATTTTATCTTTCTCCTTGAGCAAATTGTTCATGTCCTTTGCACATTTTTTTTGCTTCCCTTACAAAACCAGTACTTTATTCCTTTTTATGGCTAAATACGATTCCACTGTGTGGATCTGCTGTAATCGTATAATCATGAGTTGGTGGACCTTTGGGTTGTTCCCACTTGTTGGATATGATGAATATTGCTGCTGGGAACATTGGTGTACAAGTTTCGTGTAGACATACGTCTTTGTTTTTCTTGGGGGGTATATGCCCAGGAGTGGAGTTGCTAGGTCAAATGGTGAATCGTTGCTTAACTTTTTGAGGAACTGCCAAACTGTTTTCCACAGTGGCTGTGCCATTTTATACTCCCACCAACAGTATACGAGGGTTCTAATGTCCCTTGGTTCTTGCCGATACTTGTGATTGTCTTTTTGGTTACAGCCATTCCAGTGGGTGAAAAGTGGTCTCTCATTGTGGTT
>NW_005871899.1:29124-35046 GCF_000147115.1 Myotis lucifugus
CACGTAGTTGAGATTTTAAACAGCCACCGGGCCCCGGAGGCGCTGTTCAGTGCTCCAGCACCGGGAAGCACTGGCAGAGACGGCATAGCCAGGGCCCAGGCCCCACGCTGCCCTGGCCAGAGTGGCTCTGCTTCTATTGCCTTTAAAAAAAAATCCTCACCAAGAAGTGAAGATACTTTTTCTATTGATTTTTATAGAGAAAGTGGAAGGGGCGGGAGGTGAGGTGGGGGTGGGGGAGAATAATCATTCATGTGAGTTTCATGTGAGAGAGACAGTCCAATTTGGTTGCTTCCTGCATGTACCTTAGCCGGGGTGCGGGAATCAAACCTGCAACCCAGGTGACGTGCCTTTGACCGGAGTTGAACCCGAGACCCTCTGGTGACCAGGCCAGTGCTCTAACCATCGAGCAACCTTTATTTCTCTTCTGTATTAGAGTTCTAAGTGAGATTTTGTATAAGGAGAAGGAAGGGCTGTGTTGGCAAAGCAGTTGGCAAACTGCTCATGGTGGACACCTTGCCCCCACTGTTGGGTTGAAAACACCCCAAACGCGAATTCTGCTGGAGGCCGACTCCGGTGGTTCTCTGGGGAACTCGGATTTTCCCAGAGGCCCCCACGCTCCTCTCTGTTGACAGAGACGGAGTGGCTGCTCTCCCCGTGGCACCTGCCAGCCCCCGTGTTTCATTTTTTCTTTTGTTGTATGGGCTGTTCTGGCCCTGCAGCTCTGCCAAGGCAAAATCAAATTATCTTCTGTCTTGATCCAAATACGTTTTGTCTCAGGGAAAGCCCTGGGCTAGGGAAGCTTTTAGACGATCGGTGAGGCGGTTTTCTCAGCAGACCTCCTGGCGGACACCCCACCTTTCTCTCCCCTCTTTGTGTCTTTCAGTCGGCGGAGTTCTTCGAGATGCTGGAGAAAATGCAGGTGAGCATCCATCCCCAAGGGGGAGAGCCGAACCCTGGGTAGTGGGGGGGGGGTGCTGCAGCGACCTCGGGGGACACAACACCAGGCAGAACCCACGGGCAGAACGTGGGCACCTTGGAGGGAGGGGCAGAGAAGAGAGAACTCACCGTCCCATTGGCCCGGACAGCCCGAGGCCATTTCCACACCGAGTGGCACAGTGGCTTCTGGGATGGCTCCTGCCTGAAGACCAGGGAGAAGATAAAAAACAGAAACTGCATGCAGAGTGGACGGACGGGCTGCCATCAGCCCCACCGGTGTGGGGAGAGTTTGAAAGATGTTCCTGGAATGGGCTGGAAAGAAAGCCTCAAAAAGACAGCCCCTTCGTGGGGGCCTCATCCTGTGCTGGGAGGCAGAGCGGAGGGCGAGAGACAGACCTGAGTTCAAACTCTGCATCTAACGCTGGCTTGCCAAATTCCTCCCCTTTCTAACCTCTCGCTCCTGTTTTTTGTTTACTAACAGACGTGTTCTCCCCTCACTCTGACACCAAACGTGTGGTTGTGTTCCCCCCACCAGACAATCTGTGCAGCCAGCTGGGTTCCACGCAGTTCTGACGCTGTCTCCCTGGAGGTAGTGTCAGCTCCCACAGGGCACGGGCACTGCCCCGGGGGCTGCCTCCGCTCAGATGCCAGTCACAAGTCCAGGTTGCCACGTGGGCTTCTGACCCTCCGGCTATCAATAGGAGGTCCCCACGACCCCCTTTTCCAGTTCAATTAATTTGCTAGCGTGGCTCACAGAACCCAGGGAAACGGTTTACTTACCAGATTGCCAGTTTATGATAAGGACACAACTCAGGAACCGCAGCTGGAAGAGAGGCATAGGGCAAGGCCTGTGGGAAGGGCCCGGAGCGGCCGTGCCCTCTGAGTGCCCCACTCTCCCCAAACCTCCACGGGTCCACCAACCCCAGAGGCTCCCCAAACCCCACCCTTTTGGGTTTTATGGAGGCTGCATTAGGCATGATGGATACAATCACTGGCTATGGGGGATCGTCTCAACCTCCAGCTTCTCTCCCCTCCCCCGAGAGTGGGAGTGGGTGGTGGGTTCCCCTGTCAGTCAGCTCCCATCCTTCGGAAAGTCCCGGAAGACACCTCATTAACATAAACTCACTGACACAAACTCCTTTCGCCGTTATGGCTCTGGAGCTGTTGCAGGAACCAAGGACCAAAGACCAAATCCTAGAACAAAACTGCTCCCAGTGCTCTCATTGCTCTTAGCACTTGGGAAATTCCAAGGGTTTTAGGAGTTCTGTGCCAGGAGCGGGATAAAGACCAAAATATGTATTTCTTACAATAAATCACTATCACAGCCTCTGTAGAGATAGGAGAATGAAAATGTCCACTTGCATCGTTTCTGGGATGAAACAAGATGATTTTTGTAAATGCTTGGTGGGCAGTGCATAGAATCAGTGTGTAGTGTGGAGGCCTTTGTAATTGCTCATCACCAAGAGGTCAGGCTTTCAGGAAGACCCGCTGCCTTAAGGAATATGGGGAGAGGTCCAGAAGGTATAATTGATCCAGGTGGAAGGAGTGGCAAGAACATACTGATAAGTATATTTTAAGCACGGGTCTGGGGTAAGAGGTTGACAGGTGTTATCTCATTTCTTCTTGACAAGGCCCCCAGGAGGCAGGTATGTTGTTATCATCATCATCATCATCATCACCATCATTCCCATTTCACAGGTGAGAAAACTGAGGCACAGAGATATTAAATAAAACACTCAAGGGCTCATGGCTAGCAAGTAGCTCCAGAGCCAGAAGGCATAGTCATTATGTCATGCTTCTTCCCTGAAGTAGATGCTCCAGGCGCAAGGAAGGAAGGATCTATAGGAATGGTCTGGAATAGGAGGAAAGGCACCCAGGGTGCCCACTGCCGTCCTGAGATGCAGGCAGAGCTTCTGAGAGGGCTGCTGCTGTGAGCGAGCCAGGTCCTCCCCGGAAAGCAGGTCTCCCTAAGGATGGGGAAGGGGAGGGTTGGTTTGAGAGAAAAATATTCGTAGTGGTTGTGTCCTTATCACGAGCAAGTTATTAAGATCCTCCTCTGAGCCCAGCAGAGTGTGGACGACCAGCCAACTTAATATGTATTTACACGCATTTAGGGGACTTACAACCAGGTGGCGGGCACGGGGATAGCAGGTGCCTTGACAGCGAGTGCCTACATAACGGAGCGCTCCGTCCGCTGGAGGAAAGCCGGGTCTCACCCAAGCCCGCGGGGTCTGGGCAGCTGGCAGGGCGTCCGCAGCGCACCCTGCCTTCTCTCTGGTTTCTCCACGACCACCCACCCCTCGCCCCCAGGGAGCACCCTGTTTCTCTGTTTGAGCACATGATTCAGCCCTGCGCAACCGGCCTTGTGCTGTTCTGTTGTTGGGAGGCCGCGGGCTTGACTTCGTAGCTCGATCGGAGCCTCTGCAGGGCGGGAGTCTGGCTGCGGCTCCCTCTGTGTCTTCACGGCGGCCCACACCAGGGGCGGCTGCTGACTCCATGGCAGTAGAGACTTGGGGGTCAGATCAGACTCAGTGTTTAGGTCCCTACCATGTGCCCCCTGGGCCCCAGCCTCTGAGAGGCCGGGGTTTCCAGCTCCTCTGTATGTGGGGAACTCACATGGGAGAACTCGATGGGGATTCTGTCCCTGAGTGAGGGTGCCGTCTGGCCTCGTGCTGCAGTGTGGGGCCTGAAGCCCAGCAGGCAGGCGCCCAGGGCCTCTGTGACCCAGGACTCCTGACCCCAGCCCTAGAGGCTGGGAATTTGAAGACGGGCACAGGTTCTGTGTAGCACAGTTTTGGGTCCTCTCTGTTCTGGGTTCAAGTTCTAACGCTGACAGGCTGAAGCGGAGTGACCTTGGTCAAGCCGTTCGACCCCCCTGAGTCCCAATGTCTTCATGGCAGGGGCGGTGGGGGGGGGGGAGATAATGAGGGGAGAGGGCCCGGTGCCCGCAGTGGCTCTGTCACGGTGGAGGGGAGGGGACAGGAGGAGGTTTGTTCTCCGGCCCAGGGGCTGTTCCCAGGCTGGGATGACTCATGCAGGACAAACAAAACAAACTTCTGACGTCACGCCCTTCCCCACCCGCCCAGTTTGCCTCCCTGGACAGGGTCTGTAGGCCACCCAGGTGGTTTCCTCCCTGTGTGGGGAGAGGAGCACCTGCCCAGTGGGAGGGGCCCCCACGCCCACCTGACCAGGGCTGCAGGGTGACTCAGCCCCGAGAGGTGGGAGGAGCCTCTAGTCTGCCCAGGGAGCAGGAACCCTTTGGTCGTGCACTTGGTGGACAGATGGGCCCGGCTTCAGAGCCAGGGCCTCCCACGCACTAACTGTGTGACATTCTGCATGCAGCTTCTTCCTGTGCCTCGTTTCCACTTTGGTAAAAAGGTGCTGAGGGCTTCAGATGGACGGTAGACGGAGTGCGCTGTGGAAGATTCAAGTCCCCGCTCTTCCATTGTGACGAGGCAGCAGCTGCTTCCGGACTCTCTTCTCTCCTACTTGTCCCACCGATGATGTGGATTGATTCACGTGCCTGTGGGGACGCCATGTGCTCTCCTCTCACGAACACCAGTTAAGTGGGAACTTGACCGTAGAGCTAACGGTCTAGGCCAGTGATGGCGAACCTTTTGAGCTCGGCGTGTCAGCACTTTGAAAAGCCCTAACTTAACTCTGGTGCCGTGTCACATATAGAAATTTTTCGATATTTGCAACCATAGTAAAACAAAGACTTATATTTTTGATATTTTTATATATTTAAATGCCATTTAACAAAGAAAAATCAACCCAAAAAATGAGTTCGCGTGTCACCTCTGACACGTGTGTCATAGGTTCGCCATCACTGGGCTAGGCACTGTCCCTGCAGTGAGTCTTCCCGATGCTGCAGGGTGTAGGGGGCCATTTAACCCAGGCCCCGCCCCCTGTGGTGTCTGCTCCTTGCAGGGACACATCTGTGAGGGGGAGGGCGGGTGTTAGAATCCTCATTTCACAGAGGAAACGAGGAGCGCTGCAGAAGGCTTAGCATTGTGAAGCGTTACTAATAGCAGGACAGTGGCAGAATGAGGACCAGGCGCAGGCCACCTGCCTGCCACCCATGGGCCCTCTCACCAGGGAGGGGGTGGAGCTGGTGTGGCATGAGACCCAGAGTCTGGCTCTGACCCCCACAGACATGGGTTCCCTTCCTGCCCCTCACCTCATCCTCTGGGAGACTGGGGGCGATATTTCAACACCATGACGACGATACTGCCTACCCCGGGATAGCAATACGCCATAGCCTTTACTCTATGCCGGTCATTCTTCCACGGGCTTAACCTGTTATCCACATTTTACCTTCACCACCATCGTAGGTGCCCTTACTGTTCCCATTTTACAGCTGGGAACACTGAGCCACAGAGAGGTGACTTGCCCAAGGTCGTAAGGTCATAAGTGACAGTGTTGGGATTTGAACCCTGGTGATCTGGCTGAGTCCATGCCCTTCACCCCCTGCCCTGCTGCCTTGAATGGGCTGCTGTGAGGTCTGAGTGTGCCGAGGTGTGTGACTTGCAAGGGCCCAGCACGTGGCAGCCCTTGGCCGTTATTACCACTGACCCCCAGCGAAGGCAGGTGCTCCCCAGGGTCTCCTTCCTCCGTGCCGTCTCTGTTTTGTGGCTCTTGCTTTTCCATGGATCCTCTTTTCCTTGTTTCTGCAGGGGATCAAGCTTGAAGAGCAGAAGCCGGGACCCCAGAAGAACAAGGTGGGCTGGGTGGGCGAGGTGGCAGCCAGGTGGGCCCCGTGAGGGGGCCAGGTGAGAGGAAGGCAGGGGCAGCGGCCAGCATGCTGGGGTCTGCTGTCTCACACCATCTAACTCTGATTTTCACCTTGTTGACCAGGGCATGGTGAGCAGGAAGGCAGGCCTTAGCTGAGCCTTTAGGCACCTTCAGAGCAGGCTGGGGTGGAGGACTCTGGGGAGACCTGAGGCTCTCGGTGTGCCCTGCTGCTCGCACGCACACCTGCTCCTG
>NW_005871899.1:35146-46987 GCF_000147115.1 Myotis lucifugus
AGGCCCAGGAGTGCAGCTTATCACCTTGGAGGCCAGCCCCCGTTGCCTGGGGGGGACCAGGGCCTTCCCGCTGTGGGGTCCTCCTGGGAGAGCAGCTCGTGTCAGGATGCGTGTGAGGTCCAGCGCCTTGTGTCCTGCGTCTTCCTTCCTCTGCACTGCATCTTCCGCTGGCCCCTTTGCACTCAGGTTCTGTCAGTTCGGGGACGAACTCCAGAGAAGCCAGAGCCCAAGCTGCCTCTGGGCTGTTCACCTGCCTTGGTGCAGCCTGCCAGGCCCCCAACACCTCCCCCCGGACCTGGGGGAGGGAAGGGAAATGGTGACCAAGCTTCAGGGACCGGGCCGAGCTGGGACTGACGGTGGCATTGTGTGTTTGTCTTGCAGGACGACTATATCCCGTACCCCAGCATCGACGAGGTAGGAGCCCCCTGGATCCTGTCTCGGGGGCAAGGCCTGGGGAGCTGATGGCGATGATGGTGATGGTCCCTCTGCCTCCCCATGGTGGGGAGAGCCTTGGGACTTGAGGGCCTGAGACCTTTCCCGTTTGTGATTTCAGCTTTTTAAAAAAAAATCAGGAGTGCCGAAGTTGGAGATAGTGTGGGTCCTGCAGGAGGGGTTCATGCTACTGCCTTTGGATTCCTATATGGGGGTCCCCTCTGTGGGAGTAGGTCAGAGGTGGGGAGGATACCACCATTGGCGCCCCTCCACTCCCCCCGCAGACCAGGGCAGGCTCAAGGGCAAGACTCTCCCTTTAGCCATAACCGGTTTGGCTCAGTGGATAGAGCGTCGGCCTGCGGACTGAAAGGTCCCAGGTTCGATTCCGGTCAAGGGCATGTACCTTGGTTGCGGGCACATCCCCAGTAGGAGGTGTGCAGGAGGCAGCTGATCGATGTTTCTCTCTCATCGATGTTTCTATCTCTCTATCTCTCTCCTTCCTCTCTGTAAAAAATTAATAAAATATATTTTAAAAATTTTAAAAAAAGATTCTCCCTTTGCCTCCAGGTTGTGGAGAAGGGAGGCCCGTACCCCCTGATTGTCCTGCCCCAGTTTGGGGGCTACTGGATCGAGGACCCGGAGAATGTGGGCACGCCCACCTCGCTGGGCAGCAGCATCTGTGAGGAGGAGGAAGAGGACAGCTTCAGCCCCAGCACCTTTGGCTACAAGCTCGAGTGCAAGAGTGAAGCCAGGGCCTACCGCAGGCACTTCCTGGGCAAGGTGAGGCCAGGCCCTGGTGAAAGCGGCTGCCGGGGGGAGGGGGGGTCTGCCTGGGGAGCCCAGCGTCTCTCCCCAGTGCCCCCTCTCTGCTCTCCCCCTCCCTCGCCGCCTGCCTCTGTCCTCCTTGGAGAGGTCTGCCTGGCTCTGCTCCTGGGCAGGGGGCAGGGGGTGTGCAGGAGCCCAGGGGGCTCAATGTGATGGGTCCTTGTGGGGACCGCCCCTGGCAGATGTTCTAGGAGGCGCTGGACTAGGTAGTGTTTGGGGGGTGGAAGGAGAAAATACATTCTCACTCCTTGGAAGTCTCCGTGTCCATGTAAATAGTACAAATCTCTCATGGCCTCACTCAGGCAGGTCCCCTGTGCTTGTGCCGGGATGTGCTCTGAGCCTCTGACTGCTTAACCGGGACAGTTCCGTTTCTTTCCATATATCCTGCCCTTCAGCCTTGCCTGGTTCCGGAAGTCCCGAGGGCAGGCTCCGGGAGTCTCCGGCCCGTCAGCTTTGCTGAGTCTCCGGGGGAGGAGATGGATCAGGATCCCCCTGTCTCCCCGCCTTGTTAGAATGCAGATCCCAGGCCCTGCCCCAATACAGCAGGCTGGGTGCGCCCCCTGAGCCGGGCTGAGACCCACTGTCCAGAGATCTCCCGCTCCGCTTGGTGGAGGTGCCAGGCCCTGCCCCTTCTTCATTCTCACAAATCGCCTGAAGCCGCAGGGGCTGCTCCCTGGGACAAGGAGTGGACTCAGTGTCTTGTGGGGAAGCCCTTGAGCTGCAGTCGAGGCGTGTGTGAGTTTGAATCCTGGATCTGCCGCCTACTAGCTGTGTGACCCTGGAGAGTGACTTAACCTGCCTGCACATGTTTTCTCCATCTGACAAGGGAGCTGCCCCCATAAAGTTGTGGTCTGGGTTAAAGGAGATAATGGGCACTAAGCAATTAGCCCAGTGCCTGGCATAGACAGCCTAAAGATTTGGTCGTCGGAGTCAATTACTGTGATCCTCCTCCTCTTCCTCCCCCTCCTCCTCCTCCCCCCTTCCCCTCCTCCCCCTGCTCCTCCTCCTCCTCCCCGCCTCCTCCACCTCCTCCTCCCCCTCCTCCCCCTCCTTTTTGTCCCTCTTCTCCTCCTCCCTCTTCTCCTCTTCCTCTCCATCTATAGCAGCCACAGCTGGTCTTCCTCCTTGCTGTGGGGCTTCTCTCTCCTGGGGAAGGAGGTGATTTTGGGGGCTGTGCCTGGAAGGCCCCCTCCTCCCTGCTAACACCCGATTTCTGCTTCTAGGATCATCTAAACTTTTACTGCACCGGTAGCAGTTTGGGGAACCTGCTCCTGTCCATCAAGTGCGAGGAGGTGGAGGGCATTGAGTACCTTCGGATAATTCTCAGGTGGGGCTGCAGCATGGTTGGAGACCACACCCCTAGTGGCGGGGACCCAGACATACCAGTCTGACCAGTCCTGTGTGTGTGAGGGGGGAGGGGGGGTGGGGATGGGGAGACAGACCGGCCTATGTTCTCTGTTCGGGTTGCCAGGCAGGAAGACCAGGTGTTTTGCCAGCTGACTGATTGTGGGAGTCGGAGTGGCATCCTGGTCTCAAGGTCACGTAGACCTTACCCTCACCCGCCTGTCTCTGGCTGTGAGGAAGACGGAGCAGAAAAATAGCGACGGCTCATTTTGCAGAGACACAGTCCCACGTGGTCCTGGGAGAGGGTTTGCCGGGACCCTGCCCCTGGCACACATCCAGTCGGGAACTATAGACCCCAAAGCGTCCGCGTGCCTGCTGGGTCCTCAGGATGTGGTGGTGGCCACAACAGGAGCACCGATTTACAGCTAAGCCAGGGACCTCTCCGGAACCGGCTTCCGTTCGGTTCGACTAACATGTCCCGTGGAACCGCCTTTGTACCAGGAGCTGTGATAGGGGCTTGGGCGGCAGTGGTGGCTGAGCGGTGGTCCCTCCTCCCCAGAGGGAGAGAAGAAGGGGATTTCAGTGTGTGGCGCAGGCGCTGTTTCAGTGACAGGCACAGGGTGCGATGGAGCACAGGGTCCGTCTCATTCCTCTCTGTCCCTGGGCCGGTGGGGAAGCCAGGACGGCCAGTGCGAAGGCCGAGGCCGGTGCTTGGCAGGGAGCTGTGAACCTGTCAGGCTCCCGATCCCTACTTGTTGAATCAAATTGGAAGTCCTTGAAGGAAAGGAACAGTAACATTTGGAAAAGAGCAATAACATTTTTTTCTGCCCACATTTTGAGATAAATATGGGAGGGGACAGGGACACGGAGCCCTGCGATGGGAGCGGTGGGGCGGTACCGGGAAGTTGTTAGCAAAAATCAGAGGAGAGCATCCGCCGGTCCATTGGTGATGCTGCAGAGAAGCTGGGGGAGATGTGGAGGCGCTGCTGCAGGCGGCCAGCAGCCCGCAGAAAGGAAGGCTGCTGAGCTGAAGGCTACTGCTGCATCCCGAGCTAGGGGAGAGCCTGGTGCGGCAAGAAGGGAGTCGCCAGGGCTGAAAAAGAAGAAAAAGAAGAAGGAAAGGAAGACGAGGAAGAAGAAAAGGATGAGGAGGAGGAAGAAGATGAAGATGATGAAGAGGCTGGTTCTAGCACAATTTTTTTTCTTGTCTAAAAAGCATTTAACCTCCTGCACACAACTCACTCCTTTTAAAGAAAAAAGTTGAGAAGGAAGGCTGTGTAAGATTTGTTTTTAAACTGTACAGTGTCTTTTTTTGTATAGTTAACACACTACCGAATGTATCTTTAGATAGCCCTGCCCTGGTGCTATTTCCTTTCTTTCTTTTCTAAAATACGTTTTTATTGATTTTAGAGTGAGAGGAAGGGAGAGGGAGAGAGAGAGAATCATTGATTGGCTGCCTCCTGCATGCCCACTATTGGGGATTGAGCCAGTAACCCGGGCATGTGTTCTGGCTGGGACCTCTCGCTACATGGGACAACGTACAACCAACTGAGCCAAGCCAGCCAATAAAGAAGGAATATGCTAATTGACTGCCACGCCCTCAAAGATGGTGGCACCCACAGCCTCAAGATGGTGGCGCCCAGTCCCCTCAGCCCCCCAGCTGCCCAGGGCTTCCCGAGGCTCAGGTAACCAGGGCTGGCGGAGCTTGTGCTGTCGGCAGTGGCAGCAGCAGAGGTGTGATGGGGGCGTCACCTTCCCCTGTTCGCCGGGTCGCCTCCCGCCCTGAGGGCTCCCGGACTGTGAGAGGGGGCAGGCCGTGCTGAGGGACCCCCCTCCAGTGCATGAATTTTCATGCACCGGGCCTCTAGTATATATATAATGATTAAAATATGCAGAAATTCACAGAATACAATTATAGTGGTAGATTAAAACACACTTCTTATCACTTACAGCTCAACACAACTTATCACTTACTGATAGGAAATGAGAGGATTTGGATAATCTCAGTATTATTTATGTGAATTATATATATTGGTCTTTATTTGTGTCTATCTATAGTTAACTATCAAACTTTGACCCTCTAACAGAGATTTCTGCTGCTTTTCAAGTGCCTGTGGAATATCTACACATTGATTGTAAGGAGATCAGTGGTTTTCTGAGAATGTGCTGCAACAGTCATCTTGGAGCAAAGCGGAAAAACAAAAAACAAAACTCAACCTTCTAGGCGCTGACCATTTAAAAGATAATAAAGCCCAGCCAGTGTGGTTCAGTGGTTGAGGATTCATCCATGCACTGAGAGGTCCCTGGTTCGAGTCCCGGTCAGGTCACATGCCTGGGTTGCGGGCTCGATCCCAGTAGGGAATGTGCAGGGGTCAGCTGAGTGTTTCCATCTCTTTATCCCTCTGCCTGCCTCTCTCTTTCAAAACAAAACAAAACAAAACAAAAAACCAAACACATGTTTTTTTAAAAATGACAATAAAAATTTAAACATGCACATACATATATATTTGAATATAAATATGTAAGATATATAAATACATAAGTAATAACATATATTCCTATTCCTTTTTTATTTCTAGAATTCTATAGAACATTGTGCTGTGACTTCTCTTAACAATATATCTAGAGTTCTTTCTATATTAGTACATGGAGAAGTTAGCTTGTTAATTCCTTTTACTGCTACATAGTATTCTATTACATGGACATGAAGTAATTTATTTAATAGATCCCCTATTAATGGCTATTGTCAGTATTTTGGTATCACAAATAATGCTGCAATGAGTAACCTGGTACAAATTGTATGGTTTAAAATAATTTCTCAGAAGTGAGTTGGCTGGGTCAAAACATAAATGCATTCGTGTTTTAATAGATATTGCCAACTAGCCTTCTGGAGGAGGTCTGTAAACTTGAACCATTACCAGTAATGTATCAGAGTACTTATTTTTCCAAAGCCTCTCCAACAGAATATTTTGTCAAGCACTTGGATTTTTGCCAATCTGATCAGCAAAAATAATATGTTAGTGTAGTTTAAATTTACAGTAATTTTGCTGAATTATGTTGGGCATCTCTTCATATATTTAAGGAACACATGTATTTATTTTCTGTATAGTGTGTTTATAACCTTTGCTTCTTTTTAAAATTGAGTTGTTAGTCCAAATTTCTATTTTTAAAAATCTTGCAGATAATTCTTGATAGCATGTGGATTTAGGAACCAATCTCTTGTGGCACAAAGTAAATCTGTATAAATTTCAAAAAGCAGATACTTTGCCAAACATATTTGCTTTTATAATTTGATACATGGTAGCTATTCAATATGGCTGCTGTTATTATCAATATTATTACCTAACGGGAATAAGAGGAAGGAATTAAGAAAGATTAAGGCCAAAAAATAAATTAGAAATAAAATGAGCACAAGACTTGATGTATACATCTAGGCTACAGATTTATATGTAGTGTAGAAAAAGATATACTTCATTTGGAAGAAAAAAACAACAAAATAGGTAACTAGCTAGTTAAATATAGATAAACATAAAATAAAAACCTACAAAATTAGGCATTAGGAAAGGCATATAGCCACAGATGTGAAGAAGATTAAAAAATTACTAATGTTATATTCAATCCACATTATTATACTGGAAATTTTATTTGGAACAGATGCCTTTCTAGGAAAGCATGCTAATTTAACACGAGATAAAAAACCCGAACAATAACTATGTAATAAATGGAAAAGTTTGCAAAAAATTCTCTCTCCAAAAGTTTCTAGGTCTGGATGGTTTGCAGGTAGTTATTTTAAGCTCACAAGGAACAGATTTCTTGCTGCTTAAATTGCTCAAGAGAAACAAATATGGGAAGCTTCCCAATTAATTTAACAATGCTTAGGAGATTCTCATGAACGATATTAGACCAATGAAAGGAAAAAAGAAAGAGAGGAAAATAGGGCCCAATATTCCTTATGAATATGGAAGTAAAGATTCTAAATAAAATACCAATTCCAGCAACTCAAATCTAAGCAGTCTATTAACAGAATCATTCACTATAGCCAAGAAAGAGTTACTTTAGGAATGCAGAAATGGTTGATATTAGGAAATTATTTGTCCACTCAGTGTTTGTCTAACCAAAGCATAACAACGTATGCCAGACTTTCTCTAGGGAGAGGGACATGTGAGGAATAAGCGCTTGTTACCTGGCTATAGGAAGCATTCCGTTCCCATTAGGTCTTCTTATTCCTTCTTCTTACTCATCTTCTCCTATGGACATGGATTATTATTGGCTTGGGAGGATGATCCAAAGATAGATGGTCTGGGAGAAGTGAAAGAAGTTCCCAAGAGCTGGAATGTGGAGTGTGTGTATACATGTGTATAGTACGTGTGAATTTGTGTAAGGTTGAATGGTTGTGCTGGGAAGATTTAAAAAAAAGGCGAAATCATGTATAAACTCTGTCTAGGAACTTAGATTTTAATCCTGTGAGCAAATAGGAGAGGTCCTGAAAGGAGACTGTCATGACCAGACTTGCACTGTGGAATGAATACTGCCTAGGGTAAGGAAGATGGCTTGAAGGGAAGGCAAAGCCAGCAAGCAGCCGGCAGATGAGTCAGGAGGCTGCCTTGATGAGTCAGGTGACTGTCATATATTATGAATGGCGCCTCCAGAGCTGTGCTATCCAATGGCCCTGATGGGAACTGGAACCAGGGTGCCTGGCACTGAGGATAGAGCAAAATGGGGGGAAAATTCCAAAATACCCAGGGAAAACGGACATTAAGAAAGAGCCGAAAATACCAACAATGAGAGAGGGATTTAATCCAATGAAATGTAAATAATGGTACTCTTTCAAAACGACTTAAATAGATTTAAGATTCTCAGAAGATAAAGAATAGCATCTATAAAAGGGATAATAAATTATGATACAATGAATGAATAGAAATGAATCAAGAATGGATATACATGGGTATGAAAAGGAAACAATTTCAATTATTGGAAATAAAAAAATAGTTGTTGAAGTAAAAACACTTAATACATTGGATAAATCCTAGTCTTTTAACAGTCAAAGTGAATCTGTGAATTGGAATTCGTCAAGAAATTCAACAAGAGCACAGTCCAGATATAGTGATAAAGTATATGAAAAAGAAGATAAATGGATACTAGGCCGAGAGGCCCCAGCATTTGTCTTAAAGGAGTTCCAGAGGAAAAGAATGGAGAAGCCAGTGGAAAAGAACTATCCGAAGAGAGAATGGCTGAGAATACTTCAGAATTGAAGAAAGAAAGCACACCTGTGGTGCTGGACAAGCTTTTATTTATTTATTTATTTATTTATTTAATATATTTTATTGATTTTTTACAGAGAGGAAGGGAGAGAGATAGAGAGTTAGAAACATCAATGAGAGAGAAACATCAAACAGCTGCCTCCTGCACATCTCCCACCGGGGATATGCCCGCAACCAAGGTACACGCCCTTGACCGGAATCGAACCTGGGACCCTTCAGTCCGCAGGCCGGCGCTCTATCCACTGAGCCAAACCGGTTTCGGCTGGACAAGCTTTTAAAACAAAACAATACTTCTAGACACATTGAAGTGAAATATTAGGACATCAAAGATAAAGAGAAGCCCTGGCACATGCGGCTCAATTGGTTGGGAGTTGAAAGGTTGCTCATTCCATTCCGGTCAGGGCACATACCTGGTTGTGGGCTCGATCCCGGGGAGAGGCCATGCTGGAGGCAGCTGATGCATGTTTCTTTCTGACATCTATGTTTTTCTCTCTCTAGCCCTCTACCTTCCTCTCTCTCTCTAAAAAAAACAACAAAATACAAAAAAACACCAACAAAAAGAGAACATTTTAAAGCGACCTAAGAACAAGGACATGATCTGTGAAGTAATGACAACCGGGCTGAGAGCAGACTTCTTATCAGCCACGGCACAATTTCTTGTCAGGAATGGGACAATATTTTGAAAATATTGAAGGAAAGGAAGAAAGAATCCTTTCAACCTAAAATTCTATACCCAGAAAAACTATTCGCAAAGACAAAATAAGACTGTTTTTAGACATAAGGAAAATGAAGGGAGTGGTGTACTACTTACACAGTCTCCCTGAAAGAATTACTGACGGGTGTGCATCAGCCAGAAGAAAAGAGAAACCAAAAGAAAAGATGCAATTATAAAGTGACAAGAAATAGGCAAACTACGTTGATAAAATTAATTACTGATTGGAAAGAATTCCTTTATTTGTGTGTGTTTAAAGAGGCTTGAGCTAAATTTATAAACAAAAGGGCAGTGGGATGAGAAGGGTTCAGTAGTTACTGTTTACCCTTCTCAAGAGAGAGATATCAAATAAGTTTAGAGTTTGTTGGGCAAGTATATAAATATGTGTATTAGAAGTTATAGAAATACAATCTATAGCAGAGTGACAAAAAGTATTTAAAAAACTCTATTAAACTGAAGACAGGAAAGGAGAAAAAAAGGAAAAAAAACCCCACCATAAAACATAGGGTAATAGAAAACACCAAATCATAAAAGTCAAAATACATTAGTAATCACAATAAGTATAAATAGTTTAAAATAGCCTAGGAAAATACCAGACGGAACCAAAAACACAGCTATATTCTGCTTGTAAAAGACATACCTAAAGAAAAACAATGCGAAAAGATTTAAGATGAAGAAATGGAAAAAGATATGCTGGGAAAATACCCACCAAGAAAGGAGGCATAACAATATTAATATCAGACAAGATAGAATTTCAGGAAAAAAGCATTAGTAGGGTAAGAGGAGCACTCCTTGGTAACTTGGGAGCACCTCTTCCCACTCTTGATGTTTCCTGTGGTGTGGAGGGAGCACTTGGTGCAACACCGCTGGCTCTCTCCGCCCTCTGTTAGGTGCATTTGGGGGCAAGAACTTGACACATGCAGCTGTGTTCTTCCCCTTTCCCTCTTGGAGCTAGCTGCCATCAGGGCTTCCCTCTGCCCCGCTAGACTGCAAGTCCCCTCTGGGTAGACCCCATGCGAGGAGGCTTGCCCCTGCCCAGCACTGGCTGTGACTGGGTGGGTAATTCTGGAGTTCAGTGAGAAGATTCATTTCATCTTCACTCTAACCTGCGTGCCTCCTCGTGGCCTTGACCAATAACAAAGGAGTTATTTTGACTTCCAAATGCCTTACTCTTCATTTTTTGTTTGTTTCTGAATGTGTTCATAACCTGGGCAAGGAAAGATGCCCTTTGCGGGAGCCTCAGGGTCCTCAGCCTACGTGATGATAAAGAGAACAGTCCACCCAGAAGATCTAACAGTCTGGAACGTGTAAACCCGTACTTAGTAACTTAGTCTTGAATTTAGAAAGCCCAAAACTGTTAGGAATATAAGGAGAAGTAGACAAATCCTCGGTTATGATGGGAGATTTCAGTAACATCTCTCATATACCGATGGACAAGCAGACAAAAAATTGTGAGGATATAGAAGATTTGAACAATACAATGAACAAATTTGATCTCATAACATACTTTCCTGAACTCAACAAAAGAAAAATGTACATTCTTTTCAAATCCACATAAAACGTGAAAAAAGTCCATGAATTAAGTCAATACATTTCAAATAATATCATACAGATTATGTTCCATGAATATAAAAAATTTAGAAATCAACAATTAGAATACCGAAGGAAAAGAAAGTCATACATTTGGAGAGTTAAGAAAAAATCCTTTTAAATAACTCATGGGCTAAAGGGGAAATCACAAAAGAACTGACAAAATATTTAGACCTAAATGACAATGAAAATACTACTTATCAATGTGTGGGATGCAAAAAAAAAAAAAAGTAGAGAAAGATGTATAGTTTTAAATGCATTCATGAAAACGAAGAAAGATTAAATGTGTAAGTGTGTGGGTCAAGAAGTTAGAAAAAGAATAGGGAAAAAAACCCCCAAAGAAAACAGAAGGAAGGAAATATAGAAAAGAACAAGCTAGCAGAGTAGAAATTAAAAATAACAAAGAAATAGAGACAATCAACAAAACTGAAAGCTATCTACCTGAAAAGATGAATAGACAACCCCCTAGGGAGGGCTGAGGAAGGAAAACAGAAAATACACAGATGGTATTACAGCCATGAAGGAAGGGACTCAACTGCAAATAGAGATGAAGGGCTAAGAGAACCCCAAACAACTTTATACCAATGCATTTGAGGATAATTTTATAGAAAAATATAAATGACCAAAATTGATCCAATAAGGAATGGAAAACCTAAATATTCACCATTAAATTATGGAATTGGTAGCCCAGGGATCCTCCCACAAAAAAAGAGGCCCAGGGATTTCACAGATGATTTCTAGCAAACCTTTAAGAATCAGAAAATCCCTGTGGTATACAAACTTTCACATGATGAGAAGGTCTCCATAAACTTTATGAGGCTGGAATAACACCCTGATATCAAAACCTGACAAGGGAAGCACAAGAAAAAAAAAATAGGCCAGTGTTGCTATTGAACATAGATGTGAAACTCTAAATAAAACATTAGCAAATTAAATTTAGCTTGATATGAAAAAATAATACGTACGCAAGTGGAATTTTACCCTTGGAATGAAAAGATGGCTCAACAGAAATGTAATCCACTAGGTTTTGCAGATTAAAAACCCTATAATTATCTCAGCAGATGCAGAAAAGCATTCAGTAGGATTCAACACACTCATAATGTGCTAAATGAATTGGGAACAGGATAAATTTAGAGTCTTATGGTAAATCCCTTTAGAAAGCAACTTTCATCCCATTTATATTTTGAGTAAATCCAGATTTTCAGATATTAGTTTCTTTTTATAAAGGTTTAGTTGCATGTGAGAACCTAAATATATATAGAAGCTGTGCCCAGTGCTCTGGGAGAACACAAAAAACCCACAAAGAGACCAAAAAAATCATGGGGAACTTGAAGGTGACGATTTGGCTTTTCCCATATTTTGGTTTTGTGTTTTTTATTTTATTTTTATTTTTTATTTTTTAAAAAAAATATATTTTATTGATTTTTTACAGAGAGGAGAGGAGAGGGATAGAGAGTTAGAAACATCAATGAGAGAGAAACATCGATCAGCTGCCTCCTGCACACCCCCTACTGGGGATGTGCCCGCAACCAAAGTACATGCCCTTGACTGGAATCGAACCTGGGACCTTTCAGTCCGCAGGCCAACGCTCTATCCACTGAGCCAAACCGGTCAGGGCCATATTTTGGTTTTGGACAGCTTTACCAGGCAGGTCCTTTAAGTGTCCGTCCTCCATGC
>NW_005871899.1:48061-50722 GCF_000147115.1 Myotis lucifugus
AGTGAGCAGCAGATCCCGGGTCCATCGCCATTCCTCCCGACACCGCAGGCCCTGTCCTCCCGTGCACTTTTTCCCAGTGGGCAGGGGAGCCCAGCTGCTCTCCAGATGTGGTCCTGAACTGTGTGTTCTCTTTCCCTACTCAGGCGTTCTGCGATGACGCAGTGGGACTGAAATTCAGCCCTGTCCTGTACCCCAAGGTGAGACGTCCCCCCTCCCCTCCCCCAGGGCTCCACGGCTGGGCTCGGATCTGTACACCGGGGGCTCTGTGGGAATCCTCTGCATCTTGGTGGGGGTTTGTGGGGTCTCTGTGATAAACCTCCATGTCTCCCCTCTCCTTGCTCATCCTTCACAAACTGGCCACGCCTGGGTCTCCGGCTGGAGACGTCCCCAGCTGTGTGCAGGCGGCAGAGGGCTAGCAGGGTGGCAGCTTCTCCACCTTCCAGCTCCCCTGCTCCTGCAGCCCTGAGTCAGTGCTGGGGGATGTTGCACCTCTAGCTGGGGATGGAGGCTGGTGCAGACCTGGTCAGCCATCACAGGAGAGTGAGGGGGGCAGAAGGCAGAACCCCACTAAAAAGGAAGAGGCCAGACTGCAGCTCCTCATTGACAATGTTACCGCAGCTCTGAGGCCTTACAAGCCCCTGCTCGGCCCTACATCATAAACCGGCTGGTTCTAGTTATTAGTTTCCTTAGGACTGTCCTAGTCTTCACCCCAGTTCTGATGTGGGCGTGGGGGCGGAGGAGGGAGCAATAATAACACAACAAACCAACAACCCACTGAAGAACCATTATGGCGGGACAGGACTTAAATCACCCACAGACAGCGAATTGCGTTAGATCAGCCGCAGGAAGAGGCCCGTGCACCCACTGCTGCTCTGTGAGCCGGCGGGTCTGGAGAGAGGCTGGGTGCAGGGCTGAGCTGAGCCTGCACTGCGGTCGGCGCTGTGGCCGCTGGGCTTGCTGGGGCGGGTTCGGTCCATGCCTGAGTCCCAGTTCTGACAGCCAGGAAGCGTGAGCTGAAATGTTTGGCGGGGAAGAGAGGCACTCTCCTGGCTGGACATCCAGAACCCCCTGGAACAGACACCTTAAATGTTCACGATTGGATAGGACACTCTGCTGATGGCTGAGCTCATGACAGGGCCTCTCTGCACAGAGAAGGCGCCAGAGCCCTTCTCTCAGGCACCTCTTCCCAGCGCTCTGGGCATCCATAGGCACTTAGCGGTAATATGCTGCGCTCCGCTGAACACTTTCTATCACTCCAAATGCCCTTCTTTTTATAATTAAAGCTGGATTAGTGAGGTTTAACCAAACATTACAGCCCCACCATAAAGGCCCCACTTAACGACAAGTTGTGCAGTTTTTGTTGTCAGATCATATCCACGGAGAGAGCCTAATGACGCCCATTTGCATAGTTCTCTCTGTCACTTGGGAAGCCTCCTGCTCTGGTAGCAATGGAGGAGCAGCTGGGTTTTCATGTTTTCTACATTTGAAGGACTGCTTAGTCCGGCTGGGGATGTTACTCTGGCTGGTGTGTGTGTGTGTGTGTGTGTGTGTGTGTGTGTGTGTGTGTTTAAAAAGAGTTTAGAATGTTCCTTGGAAGGTCTCCATGGCCGGGTGCCTCTTCCCTGGCAGGGCAGCTGCTCTGCTCCTCTGAGTCATCCCAGCAGCGAGTGGGTGGCTCCCTGCGGGTCGGCCAGCAGTGCTCTTCCAGGGGGAGCCGACAAGTGTCCATTTCCCAGGCAGCTGCGGGCCTCCCAGAGACGTGTAATGTGTGGCAACCTAACACGGGCCTCGTATTGCGGCCAGACAAGTCGTGCCTGGTTTGTTTCTCCTGTAACATGAGGTTGGATCCCTCCTTTGTATTGCAAAGGATATCCCAATAGCGTCCAAATCTTCCCTCCCCCACTGAGCTGGGTCCACTCTAATCTTTCTGGGGAAAATTACATTGATGATGATGATGATGATGATGAGGAGGAGGATGATGATGATGATGACAGCTGCTCTGTGCTCAGCACTTTAAGTGCTTGGTCTCATTGAATCTTCACAACCACACATCTCCACTTCACGGATGAGGAAACCGAGGCCCAGAGAATTAAGTAGCTCACTCACTCGGATCTGTAAGGGTAAAAGCAGCAGATTCCCAATTGGAGTTTAGCGTTTCTGACCCTCAGGTCCCTACTCTTGGAAGCGCAATGGAAAATCAGATAAAACCAGTGGTCAGGTTTCTTTGCGCTTTGCGGATTGTATTGGGGGTGTCACTCCTAACAGGGGGCTCCGTGTAGTCCTCTCACTTACAGATAAAGGGGATTGAAGTCCGGCCGGAGCAGTGCCTTGTCAAAATCACCTGCTGATTACAGGTGGAAGGAGAGCGGGTGTCACCCTCGCTTACCAGTTCTGGGGGCCTGGCTTCACTTTTCACACCACAGGTAACACACTGGGGTAACATCAGTTCCCTGAGTCCTGCTGGACCCCCTGTGTGCCCGGGCCTTGGCTGGCACATCTGGATGGGAACGGAATCCGTGATCCAGAGGTTTGGCCACGACTGGGGAACGCTCAGGTGTTGAGACGTAGCTAAGAGCTTTGGAGTTGCATCCTGACCGCCTACTTCTGACTTCACCCTCTCTCCCCTTCTGCGTGTGGGTGTCTCCTGTCAGGGGGCACACT
>NW_005871899.1:51202-52343 GCF_000147115.1 Myotis lucifugus
CAGGTTTGTAGCTGGAATTCAGCTATGGTGGAAGTATTTGCACCATGGTAATTGGCAAACACCAGGGCTTCTGTTTCCCAGTTTGGAGAACTGGTTGTTAAAAAATTTACCTGTGCACCCACTGCTCCCCCCGCCCCCTCTGTCTCTTTTAGCTTTGTAGTTACCAGTAGTGTTTCTCAAAATGTGTTCCATGAGACAGTCTGGTGACGTACTCTGTGAACAAATGACACGGAGGGGCTTTGGTTGTACAGAAACATTTTAAAGGCTCTAAGAACCCCCATGTGAAAGAACTCCTTATAACTCTGTCGCATCTTTACTAACATCCTGAGCAGTAGCCTGCTTGAACAGGCTAATGATGCCTCACCAAGGTTTTATGAAAGAAGGTTCCACACTCATTTTTTCTTTGTATCATCCAGGATCCTAGCATGGGACTTTGTATAATTACACTCATAATGTTTTGTGATGTGAATTAACGAGTGAATAAAAGTTTTGGCCCTGCTAATGGTAGCTCAACAGTACCTTTCACTCTTATCCGGGGAGTCCCCCCCCCCCCCCCCCCCCCGTGTGTGTCTGGCTACATAATAGCCGACTTCCTTGTCTGAAGATATTAGACCACAAGAGACATGTGTTCGCTTAAAAACACTCTAATTAAGTGAAGAGTTTAGGAGCAGAAAAACCAACACAGATAAATCATGTAATTGAAGGGAGATTATTCAGGTAGCCGCTCTGATTGTTTTCACATATTGCATTTTTATTTTGTACAGCTCTGCTCATGTAACCCACCTAATTAAAGCTCTTTGCTTGTGAAATTTACCAAAGCAGATCTCATAAAGTGATTACAATCCAATGTTCCAGCAAAGTTATAATTACTGAACACTAACCATCCACCTCCAAGCAGGAGTCTGTCTGTTGTTTATGTACCTGATGCTGTGGAGGCAAGGTGGGGGCGCGCAGGGAGATGTCTTTTTTTTTTTTTTTTTTAAACTTGGCAGATTGTTGTTCTGCAAACCTACAGCCTGGGGACCTTTGATGTGAACATTTGTTGCATGAAAACCCTTTGCTGGTCGCAAGGTATAAATAAGCCCCATCTACCTCTTCTGTTTGTCAGGCACTGGGGGCTGACCATTGTGGGGGATACAAG
>NW_005871899.1:54108-58025 GCF_000147115.1 Myotis lucifugus
GCATATTGCGCTGATTAGCCAATGGGAGGCGTAGCGAAGGTATGGTCAATTACCATGTTTGTCTGTTATTAGATAGGATAGTGCAATATCACAACCGTGCAATCCATGGGTCTTATTCTGACTTCACCAGTTTTATATATGTACTCATCTGGTGTGTGTGTGTGTGTGTGTGTGTGTGTGTGTGTATTTCATTCTATATAATTTTATCACATATTTAGGTTAGACAGTCAAGATACAGAATTCCATTGCACTTTTTGCTTTTAGGACATCTTGTGTTTTCTTTTTGTAACCACGCCAATCTTCCTCCTGCCTCTTATGCTCCCTTCCCCCTCCAGTCTCTAACTCTTGGCAACTACTAATCTGTTCTCCAATTTCTAAAACTTTGTCATTTCAAAAATGTTTTCTGAATCGCATCATACAGTATATAAAGTTTTGGGATTGGCTTTTTTCCACTTGGTGAAATTCATCCAAGTGTTGCAGCAAGTCAAGATTTTATTCTTTTTTTATGGCTGAGTAGTATTCCATGGTGTGGGTGTACCACAATCTGTTTAACCATTTACCCATTGACCAAAAGCTGGGTTGTTTCCAGGTTTTGGGTATTCTGAATAAAGCTGCTTTGAACATTTGTAGACAGGTTTTTATGAGCATAAGTTTTTAAATTTGTGGGATAAATGCCCAGCGGTACAATTGCTGGGTTATATGATACCTATATGCTTAGTTCTGTAAGAAACTGCCAAACTATTTTTGAGAGCGGTTGTTCCATTGTGCATTCCTACCAGCAATATTTGATTGGTCTGTTATCTCCACATCCTTGGCAGCATTGGGTGTTGTTAGTATTTTTTATTTTGTCTGTTCTGATAGATGTGCAGTGATACCTCATTATATTTATATCTTATTATTATTTTAATTTGCATTTCTCTAATGGCTGATAATGTTGAACATCTTTTCATATGCTTATTTCCATCTGTATATCCTCTTAGGTGAAATGATTGTCATGTCTTTTTACTATTTTCTTTTTTTTTTATTAGCATAGTAATAGAAACTTCAAAAGGAAAGTTAATCACAGTAGATCCTAATCCTTAAAATAGAAAGCAGAAGTAAGAAGAGGATGCTATTTACAACCACAGTCTTCTGTATCTCTGAACAGTACAGAAAGATTCCAAAAGAAAGATTAAGATGGCTGACTGTTGATTATATTCTAATTGGGTTATTTTTTACTGTTGAGTTAAAATTAAAAAAAGAAAACTTTAAACCTTTATTGAAGTATAACTCAGATACCATATAGTTCACAGTGGTATGTGGATTATATCTAAATAAAGTGTACAGTTCAGTTGAATATTCACAGAATTATGCAACTATCACCACTATCTAACTCCAGAACATTCCCATCAACCCCAAAGAAAGTCCACATTCATTAGCAGTCACTCTCCATCACCACTCTCTTACCTCCTGGTAACCACCAATCGACTTTCTGTCTCTATGGGTTTCCTGGTCTGGACATTCCATATAAACGGAATCATGACATGCGGCCTTTTGTGTCTGGCGTCTGTCACTTAACATAATGTTTTCGAGATTCATCCATGTTGTAGCATGAGTCAGCACTTTACGCCTTTTTATGGCTGAAGGATATTCCATCGTATGGACGTACCACATGTTGTTTATTCATTTGTCAGCTGATGGGCATTGCAGCTGTTTCCATTTGGGGGCTTTTATGAAGAATGCTGCTATTAACGTTCCAAGTTTGTGTGTAGACTTGTGTTTTTATGTCTCTTCGATATATCCTTAGGAGTGGAATTGTGGGTCTTATGGTGACGCTCTGTTCAGCCTTTTGAGGAACTGCCAGACTTTCCAAAGTGACAGTGCCATGTATATTCCCCCAGCAGCGTATGTGGATTCTGATCTTTCTACATCCTCACCAACACTTGCCTTTCTTTTTGATTTAGCCACCAGTGCATGTAAAGTAGTATCTTCTTGTGGTTTTGGTTACTATTGAGTTTTAAGGGTTCTTTGTATATTCCAGGTAGGAGACCTTGGTCAGAGGTCCAGCCATCAGTTTTCACTTACGGATTGGTTTTTGGCGCCCTGTCTAAGAGCTCTTTGCTTCAGCTTTGTTTTTTGGTGTATGGGAGGACGCTCGATGAACGGAGCCCCACCAGCCAGGGCTTTTTAGCTTTGCTTTTTGTACCGACCAGCAGCTTGTGTTTGAAGAGAAAGTCCTCATTAACCAGCCCCCCACATCCAGGTCTGTGAGTGAGCCCCAGTCCTTCCTCCAGGCAAGGACAGAGCCACTGGATGGCGATTGTGGTGGGGGGCGGGGAGAAAGAGAGAAAGGGACCAGTAACTGGACAACCACGTTCCTTCCTTTGGCACCAAGAAGGCTCTTTCTAACCCCTGCCCCTGGCCTGTTTGTCTTCCAGACCCTGGAGGAGGAGCTGTTTGGGAACAACGAGGAGAGCCCAGCTTTCAGGGAGTTCTTGGACCTGCTGGGGGACACCATCACCCTGCAGGACTTCAAAGGGTAGGTGCTAGCCGCGTGATGGCTCCAGCCCCACGGATGAGGACTTGGAGGAAGGGCAAGGGGCGACAGCTGAGTTTCAGGGAGGGCACGTGAGACTTAAAAACATACACAAGAGCCCAGCTGGTGTGGCTCAGCGGTTGAGCATCGACCTATGAACCAGGAGGTCACAGTTTGATTCCCGGTCAGGGTGCATGGCCGGGTTGCGGGCTTGATGCAGGAGGCGGTCGATCAATGATTCTCTCTCATCATTGATGTTTCTATCTCTCCCTCTCTCTTGCTCTCTGAAATCAATAAAAATATATAACCCCCCCCCCCCCCCCCAACCGGAAAAGCGAGGTTGTTTTTCAGCAAGGGATCAAAACTCCTTTCCAATCGGACAGGAGTCCAGGCATAATCGAGGACGGCAGGGTATCTGAAAGGCGTTGACACCGGCCTTAGGACGCTTGATGAAACTGCTCCCGCTCAGATGCGACTTCCTAATTACATTTGGCTCAGACGGAAGCTTAATGTAATCCACCTTCCCTATCACTCACCTGCCAGCATTCAGGGGAAGCGGGGCCCTGTGCTGTTTGGGGGGAGATGATCCATTTTTAGATCATACACAGGAAGAATGGATGGCTAAGAGTTGGTAGAAATACAGTAGCCCACACCCCCAGCCCCCCCCTCCCCCCGGCAGGAATCTCTGCAACCGTCCCTGGTTCTCCAAGTGGACAGAAAGAATATGGGAGCTATTGCTTGGAAAACTCTGGCCTTTGGTTTTCCTTGGCAAAGGCCACCTTTGGGAGGGGCCTTCAGACCTGGCCGGACTGTGCCGTGCGTCACGGCCGGCAGTGGCAGACCCCGAATTCCCCACTCCATCAGCCACGGTAATAGGATCTCCCAACGTGTGTGAGAACCCCAGGCCCGTCAGGCAGTAGGTGTTCTGGAATCCCTGGTGTTCTTCCTCTGCTTCCTTCTCTCCTCTTCCTTCCCCTTCCCCTCTCCCTCCATCCTCCTATCCTTCAAGGTCGTCACTGCCCGGCCTCAGTCTCACATGGGTTACAGTTCCGCCTCCATTGCTTGGTAGCTCTATGACTTTGGACACGTGACTTAACCTCTGTGAGCCTCAGTTTCCTCACCTGTAGAAGGGAGGTAGACTGTGCTGAGTCCACAGGCTGCTGGGGGTTAAGGCAGATCATCCCGTGGAGCACGTGAGCTGGTGCTGAGCACAGAGAACGCACCACCTCCACTGACCCTGAGGTGCCATCTTTGTAAGGTGCGTCCAGATTTCACAGCTCGTAAAATGTGAAAGGATGTGTCTTGAATAGATGCAATAAAGGCTGTTAAAACCAGGGAGGACCCTAGAGGTCATGTAGTCCTATCCCTCTCCTTTTTAAATTTACTTATTTATTTATTTCTG
>NW_005871899.1:58125-84717 GCF_000147115.1 Myotis lucifugus
TTCTGGTAATCCTCACCTGAGGATAGTTTTCCATTGATTTTTAGAGAGTGGAAGGGAGGGAAGGAGGGAGGGAGGGGAGAGAGATAGATAGAGAGAGATAGAGAGAGAGAGAGAGAGAGAGAGAGAGAGAGAGATGTGAGAGAGACACATCGATTGGTTGCCTCCCGTATGTGCCCCGATGGGGCTGGGGATCAAACCAGCAACCCAGGTACATGTCCTTGACCTGGAAACAATCCCGAGGCCCTCCGGTGCACAGGCCAAAGCTCTAACCATCAAGCCACGCTGGCCACGGCCTACCCCTTTATTTTACAGAGAAAGGAAATGGGCCCAGAGAGATGAAGTGAGATGCCAAGGCCCTGGGCTGACTTAGGGGCAGAAGCAGGCCTAGAACCTGGAGCGCCTGACCCCGGCCGCGTGCTTTCTGCCACGCCGGCTGAGTGCAGAGCCTGGGGGGACTGATGTCCAGGGTCTATCTGATTTCATCTTCTTAAAGGAGCCTGCATCCTCCTCTTCGTGCTGAAGAATGTGATCCGTGGCTAGCAGCCCCGTGTCCATAAAGGAAGAAGGGGCAGCTGTCAGAAGCCACCCAGTTCCTTAGCTCCTTTCCTGCCTGTGGGGAGATAGCAGGAGAGGGGCCTCCTTGGGCACCTCCAGGCTGGGTGCTGCCGTGTGGGGTCCGGTCCCCCCATCGGACGCCGGCCGGCCAGAAGTCAGGCACCTGTCACCTCTTCAGGCTGACTCTGGAGGCTCCTGTGGGGCTCACCACCACCCAGCAGGATGGCCGGTTTCCTGGGCTTTGGGCCGAGGACTTGGACATGGCCTTGCAGGGAGCTTAGGCTGGTGCCCAGCCTTAGGGGCTCCTGGCACCCAGGACAGCACTCATCTGGGAGTTGTGGGTGGTCAACCTCCCTTCCCACATGACTTACATTATGGAGGGGACGCAGCCAAAGCTTGGAATTCGTCTTTGTCTTTTCAGTGTGCGTTTCTGGGCGGACGCCAGGGCTCAGGGCTCCTCTGCACAGAAGGGCAGACCCGCCTGCTCTCCCCGCATCACAGTCTCTCGGCCAACTCTCCACGCCCCTCATCCCTTCACCTGCCCCATGTTTTCAGGGAAAGTTGCGCCAAGTTGCCCACTAATGCCCACTCTCTCTCCCGGGGCACTCGCCCCGTTTTTTGTGCTGACAGTTTCCGAGGAGGCCTGGACGTGACCCACGGACAGACGGGGGTGGAGTCGGTGTACACGATATTTCGGGACAGGGAGATCATGTTTCACGTCTCCACAAAGCTGCCCTTTACCGAGGGAGACGCCCAGCAGGTAACCAGGGGCTGGAGGGAGGGATCTGGGCGAGCGGTTGATCTCGTGGCCTCATTGTTCTCATCTGTAAAATGGGGATAGCGTTCTTGTGGGGATCACACCTGGTTCTGAATGTAGGACCCAGTATGATGCTGGGCGTGCGGCAGCCTTCCTATCTGACAGCTGTTCGCTACCCAAACCATGAGGCTTGTGCCCCGCTTCCTGCCCCAGTGATGTAACTGGTTAGTGCACAAGACACCTCCCGCCCGCCCCCCCCCCCCCAGCTTTTCTAGTCTCACAGCCTCGGCTCCCAGGGCTCGCAGCACACCTGACCGTGGGCAGGAATTGAGCCCCTCCCTCAACCAGAGAACCTGGAGGAGACCTCGCTCCCAGGTTTTCCTGCGCACCCTCTCCGCTGCTGCTTCTGATGCTGTGTGTCCCCAGGGAAGGCCTGGCTTTTTCCTTGTTGAGCCCCGAATCCAGCAGTTGATCTCTGGCTGCTGCACCCCGCCCTTTGCCTTCTCAGTCTCTAGGAGAATAAGCAGGGAAGGTAGGCCTTTCGCCAGACGCCGACCCATCCATCTCTGAGTAGGGAGCGCAAATGTAATACTGTAAACAGTGCTCGGCTTTCTATGGAAAAAAAAAGGGAATTGGCAATGGGACTTTTGATTTGGGCTTCTAAATAACTACTGAATGTTTCCAAAAACAAATTGGGACAGGAATCCCTTTGTAGCCAAAGCAGGTTTTCTCTGTGTTTCACCCCAATCTCTGTCCCCTCACGGCCCCTCCCGCCACCCAGCCTGCGGCTGAGGGCCCTTCTCCGCCCGCTTTCAGCCTCACCTGTGTTAAGTGGGAAGTATGTCGAGGCAGGCTGTTGGCAAGGACTGAATAAATATTAATTTTCTCTTCCCAAGAAATGAGATGGTGTGTGTAGAATAAGGGAGAGAATTTGTGTAGGAGTGCCCAGCACTGGGCTCAGTATATAAAACAGGTGCCCAGTAAACAAACTCAAAGTGAATTTTAGGGCCTGCATGCAGTAGGTGCTTAATAAAGGAACAAGTGCACAGGCAAGCACCTCGCCAGGACTTGGTGCACAGGAGGGCCTTGTCATTTGAAATCGTGCGTGTGGATAGCCCAGCACGGCTCCTGCTGCACAGCAGGTGCGTGGTGACTGAGGTCACCTGTGAAAGCACCTGGCACAGTTTGCGGTACTGAGTCAGGGTTGGATTTCTCTCTCCCCCATGACCTCCACTAAGCCATGTTGCCCCTGTGTCTCTAAGCATGGTTCTCCTCCCCTCTGGTGTAGAATGATCTGCCGCCTCATCCCTGCTCACCCACCTTCCCATCAATTGTCCCCCCACTGCCCCCTCTTCCAGGAAGCCTTCTCAGATTACCCTCAGGTCTCTGACTTTGCCCCCTTCCCTGCCCCCTGCACCCCACAGTGGCAGGCATTTGTGTGCAGGAGCCGATTCACTGCTTGCAGGCTGGTGACCTTGTTCCTGTTCTCAGTGTAGTTCTCACCTGTGTTTGTGTTTCTCCTGGATCACTTGCTCTCCCAGGGCAAAACCTGGGCCTCCACTGCGAACTCTTCTCCCCGAGCCCCGAGTGTGAGCTCTGCACACTCTGGAGTTCAGTGAGATGCCTGCTAGTCTCTACCTAACAACTTGGGCGCCTTCCCCACTTTTTCCCTTTTGATGGCTTCTAAAGATGAGAATGAAAAGCTCCCCGGAGAGCCAGGTCCCCGAGTTCCAGGGTGTATGTATAAAGATAGCATAACGAGGCATTTCCTGTGCAGATCTGTTCTGCTGTCAGGATGTTCCCAACTGGCTGATAACAATGGGACGCTTTTTGTTTAGCTCCAGAGGAAGAGACACATTGGGAATGACATTGTGGCCGTCATCTTCCAAGAAGAAAACACACCGTTTGTCCCAGATATGATTGCCTCCAACTTCCTGCACGCCTACATCGTGGTGCAGGCCGAGAGCCCGGGCACGGACACCCCGGCCTACAAGGTGAGGAGACAGTCTCTCGGAGGGCGCGGTGGCCGAGGCGCCTCACCACACTGACGGATTCGGCGAGACCAGGAAATACCAGTTCCCGGTGGTTCCTCGACCTGGTCTCCAAGGTGCCACTCCTGGCTGTGGTGTGACTGATTCTCCACGGCTCTCTGGTTTCTGGGATTTGGGGGTTCAACTGTTTTTTTAAAAATATATTTTATTGATTTTTTACAGAGAGGAAGGGAGAGAGATAGAGAGTTAGAAACATCGATCAGCTGCCTCCTGCACATCTCCTACTGGGGATGTGCCCGCAACCCAGGTACATGACCTTGACGGAATCGAACCTGGGACCTTTCAGTCCGCAGGCCGATGCTCTATCCACTGAGCCAAACCGGTTTCGGCGGGGTTCAACTCTTAGTGGGGAGCACCCATCCTCTGAGGTCATCTTATCCTTCTGGTTCCTCCAGGCTCAGCACCATCTAACGGTTCTAACCGAAGGGTTGAGAAGCCCGGATGCTCCTATTGGGAATCTGGTCACGCCATTGGCAGAACCAGAGGGGAGGAGGAAACACAGAGAGGACTGTCAGGAAAGGGAGAGGAAGAGGGTGGCAACAAAGAAAAGAAAGAAAAGGGGTGTTCGTGGTGAGAAGGGTGGGGCGCAGGGGCCTGGGAGCCCCTGGCCCCCGGGTGGCCCCTCTGGTTTAGCTCTTCTGGAATAAATGGTTGATCTTCATTTGAAGACTGCCAGGGGGTGGATTATGAGTACTTGGGTCTCAGCCCCCTAACCCAGTGGTCGGCAAACCGCGGCTCGCGAACCACATGCGGCTCTTTGGCCCCTTGAGTGTGGCTCTTCCACAAAATACCACGTGCGGGCGCGCACGTACAGTGCGAAGTTGACTTAAAACTTTAAAGTTTATTAAGTTAATTTTAGGGAACGTTGTGGAGTGGAAGATGTAGTGTCGAGGATTGAGAAAGGTATGTTGAGATGGTTTGGACATATAGAGAGGATGAACGAAAGGAGATAGACAAAACAAGCATACAAGACGAGTGTGGATGGGAGAGTTGGAAGGGGTCGACCTCAGCGAACGTACCTCAATCAGATTGAGGACGTTTTTAGCAAAGGCCAGCTTAGGAGTACCCTAATTAAGTTAATAACAATGTACCTACCTATATAGTTTAAGTTTAAAACATTTGGCTCTCAAAAGAAATTTCAATCGTTGTACTGTTGATATTTGGCTCTGTTGACGAATGAGTTTGCCGACCACTGCCCTAACCTATCAGCAGTCTTTCAGAGGAGCTCAAAATCCTCATGGATGCGGGTGAGCCCACCACCTCAGCGGCCCTCACACTGCCCTCTGGTGGCTGAATCACTAACTCTCCTCTCTGCCTCTCCGCCAGAAATAATCCCCACCTCTTGGGCATCAGTTTCTCTGCGTCACAGTGTTGGGGGGCATGAGACCCCAGGGAGACAGACTGAAGCAGGGGGTTCCTAAGTGGATGTCATATAGCCCTTGAACCCCCTGCAGATGCGTGCAGAATGTCGAGTGTATGCGCTTCTTGGCGTTTTCTCTGCGTTTCCTAGGGGGAGAGGCCGCAGCTCAGGTTCTCAGCGGACTGCCTGTTCCCCACAAGGTTAGGAGCCGCTGTTACAGGGAGAGGGAAAAGCCTGTCATGCTGATGGGAAGCTCTGAGGCCCGGGAACGTTTCCTGTGTCATAACTTGGGCCAGCGCTGGTTCTGGGGGTTTACGAAGCCCTAGCGCCTTGTAGCCGTCTGCATGGAGTATCCATTTTGCTGGAAGTTTTAGGGAAAATAAAATGATGTGATATATTTGCTATATCAGTACAAAGCCAGACAGATTAAGTGCAGAATTCACATCAACTTTAAAGCCAAGTATGAGGCTTCAAAAAACCCCCACACCAACCAACAAATACACAACCAAACAAACCCCACACCTCTCTGCTGAGGAGGAGAGCCGATCTCCTTCATGCCCATGTCCATGTTCATGGCCTCCTGTCACTGAGCGGTTTCAGCCGAAAAGGTAGAGAAGCCATGGTTTGGGCATCTCCCTGAAGGCTCACTTGCTTTGACCGAAATGGGCGAACAGCTGCTGGATTTGTTAGTGGAAGCAGATGTTATTCACTCAGTGCCTACTGTGTGCCAGGGGTGGGCACATGCAAGTGACCTTCAGAACCAGCCTTCAGGGAAGAGAGAGAAGAGCTACTGCTTGGGATCCCCAAAGAAAGGTGTGTGATGGGCGAGAGGCGGGGAGGCTCCCAGACCCGGCCAGGCAGTCCCGTGCACGTGCATACGTGTGGCTCGTCTCGTCTGCTGGGCCTCTGCTGGCCGAATGGGCCCTCTTGTGGCCGTTGAGCATTTTAAAAGTTTCTGATAGGAAGTGGAGCTCAGCTGACTGGCTTCTCCACTTTCCCAAGAGCTTAGGACAAACAGAGAAAAGTCGGAGGTCCCCAGATCGGCACCCCACCTCCAGCTGTGATGCTAGAAGTCTTTACCAAGTCTTCCCAGCCACAGCCTGCGGTCCGGGTAGAAGCGCTTCCCTGAGAGAGGTGGTGAGAAGCAGGGAGGTAGGCCGCACAGGAAGAGCAGGGCTGGCCCCCGGATGTGGGACCCTGTGCTCCACCTGTCAGGAGAGCGTGGAGGTTGGAAGGCAAGATCTGTGAATGGGGGCCAGGGAGGCAGGGGGCAGGGAGGGAGACCAGCCTTCCAAGGTGCTCCCCAAACCTCCGTGAACCCCAGGTGATGAGCAGACTGAGGAGGACCTGGTCAGGTGCCTCAGGGGGCCCAGGCTGAGGGGCTCTGGAAAAGCAGGTGAGGGAGGTTTCCCGGGCTCAGCAGTGCCTTGGGAAGGCCCCTCGGGGGAGGACAAACAATAGGAGAGGAGGGGAGGGTGGGGTGGGGACGTGCAGGAAAGGGCCCAGGCCTAGAGTCTCGGAGCCTGGGGTTCTGGTCCTCTGACTGTGACCTTGGCCAGTCCCTGCGCCCTCTGGGCCTCTGATTCTGTGTGAGATGAGGAAGTTGGGCTAGACAACCTCAGAGTTCCTTCCAGCCCTGATGTGGTCGGAAGGGGCAGGGGGAAGTTGAGAAACAGGTGTGTGTGTGAGACGGATAAGAAGTGGTTTGGGGAACTGTGTGGTACCTCAGGTGCCCTTTATTAGGTGCGCTTAGTAGGGAAAAGGCGGCGTCGCCTTGTCCAGGTCGGCCTGTGGTCGCCAACACTGAGCCGTCGGAGCAGGCGGGAACTTGGCTCCAAACCCGGGTGCGCGTGAAGTGTCACATGGGATTATTCTCCAGACACAAGTTTGGTCCCCATCCTGCCAGGTTGGAAGGGAATGCCAGCCGAGCCATCATCAGGACTCCCTCCTCCTCCTCCTGCCTGAGCCGCCCTGAGCCTGGCCCCTGAAGTCCTGCCCAGGTCTCAGGGGTCTTAGGTGAAGCCGATCCTTGGAGAGGGGTCTGCGTGTGCCCCCTTCCCCTCACTGCCGTCCCTGGCTCCAGCCACCTGGGCGGTTCTCTGAGGTTTCCAGGCCCCTCGTGGGCGCCAGCCTGTGAGGTTCCCACCTCCTGGCGCATCCTCGTTCCTCACAGGCCCTCGCCTCCGTCCGCTTTCCAGCCTTGCAGAGTCTCTTCCCCGAGTAACCGGCTGCCTCTGAGCCCTGCTCGGCCCCTGCTGGGCGGCCTGCACGGAATTTAGAAAACAGGAAGGTGGAGCTTCTGCTTTCAGCCCAGCAACCCAACCGTCCCCAAGAGGCGGAACAACAAAGGCCCGAGCTCTGCTGGAAAGGGGTCAGGAGAGGGGACGGGAGAGGAATGGCCGTCACAGGAATGGCCGTCACAGGAAGGGCCTGTCCCCTCTTTTCTGACGTGGCTGCTGCGGCGGACTTGTCTGTCTGGACACTTGGTGGATTTCAGAACATACACGAAGCCATTTGCCCAGTCAGCTCAGCCCACGCTGTGCACGCCTGAGAGGGGTGTCCAGGTGGGAAGAGCGAGGGCTAGGCCTGGCCTCCGGCCTTGGCCCCGTCGGCAGCCGGTCAGGAGCCTTCCCACCACCCCCTCCCCAGGTTCTGGCTCTGGGGGTGGAATTCTTGACTTGTGCCATGGCGCATGGAGGGTGGTGGTGGGGAACTGTGTTTGGCAGCTGGAACCAGCCAGAAATCACGTCAGCAGCCCATACCCCGGTTCCTGACTGTGGTCGCTGCCCTGTGGGCCCTGCCGACAGCTTTGAACTTGGTACTGCCCAGCCCTCTCCACTCCCTTCCCCTGCGGACCCTTGGCCGGGCCTTTCCTTGGCCGGGCTCCGAGCTGCCTGCTCACCCTGGCTGGCCGGCTCTCAGCATCTGCCCTACTTCACAGGCCAGCAGCTGGCGGTGGGCCAGGGCCGCGCTCACGTCAGAGCTGCCCGCCTGGGAGCGGGGAGAGGGCAGATCTCCAGAGAGGCCTGCAGCCTCGTGGGCCGAGGACGGGTGAAACCAGGGCACCTGCTTGCCGAGGGGAGATGGAGGTGTGGGGCCTGTCCCAGGCCTGGGGGACCCCACACAGAACATCTGGGGCCTCTCACTCCATTAACTCGCGCCTCGCCAGGCTGGCCAGAGGTGCGCACCCACCCAGAGCCTGGTACCCCCTCTGCAGCACGCAGCACGCAGCTCACCCTGATGTCCTCCACCCCCACTTCCCAGCCCGGGCTGCACTGTTGGTTCAGGCCTCACCCCAACTGCCCGACCTGTGTGTGTGTGTGTGTGTGTGTGTGTGTGTGTGTGTTGGGGGGGGGGGTCAGGGCTTCCAGACGCTCACCCGCCCGCTGCACAGGAGCTCTCAGGAGCTCCCAGCTGCAGATTCCTGGCTCGCCTCGGCGCTGCTGATTCAGGCGTGGGGTGGGGGGGGGGGGAGCCCGTGCCATTGGTATTTCTTGTTTAAGCACTTGAAATGTGGACAGGTTGGGAGCCAGAGCTGTGGGAAGAACCCCAGAGCAGGGTCTGGATTCTCTGTTCTTCTCGGTGGCTCATCCCCTGTGTGCCTTTGGGAGGGTCACTCCGAGTCTCTGGGCACCTGTTTCCTCACCAGCGAAGGAGGGCTAATAATTTTCACCGTGCCTCCTCCGTGGGCTAATAATTCTCACCGTGCCTCCTCCGTGGGCTAATAATTCTCACCGTGCCTCCTCCGTGGGCTAATAATTCTCACCGTGCCTCCTCCGTGGGCTTCGCATCCCAGGCAGTGCGGCCAGGAGATGCGTCCTGAGCGCTTGCACTGCGTTAGAGTTGGGGTCCCAGGCTCTGTCCACTCCTCTTGCCAGGCTCACGTCTGGCCTCCAGCGGTGCAGACGAGCATGATGGTTCCATGCCATCCAGCCCACTCCTAGGAGCTCTGCCACGCTGGCCATGGCTCCCAGGGGCAAGGGGAGGAGGGGGCGAGATCTGCCGCTGGAAGTGGGGCTGCCCTGGGGCCAGGGCACGGCACGTGGATCTTCCCTCCTGGCTCACACCGAGGCTCTGTTTCAGGTCTCAGTCACCGCACGGGAAGACGTGCCGGCCTTTGGCCCACCTCTGCCCAGCCCCCCTGTTTTCCAGAAGGTAAGACACTCTCCCTTCTGCTCCTCTCACAGCCAAACTCCAGGGTCCCATGCCTGAGTGGCAGGGGTTGCAGTGGGGCCGAACCTGGGCGGGGACGTTAGCTGGGCCTTTATTCAGCAGGGTTGGGGGGCTTTACTTGGGGTCTCCCCCACCTCTGCTCCTGCTGCCAGCCTGGCCTAGCACAGGGTCTCATTCAGGGAGTTTGAATTTCTGCTGAAAGAAGCGTTTTTATACCAGGAGCCTGGGGCAGAAGTCGCCTCCAGGCACGGAAATGCCACTGTGGGTGTGGAGGGTTGGTTTCCCAGGACCCGGGGAGCTGGTTTCCACGTTGGCATCGTAGCAGCTGGGCTTGGCCTGGGCTAGATGTGATCCAATGTCTGAAGGGACTTTTCAGGGGCGCTCCTAGACCCGCCCCCCCCCGCCCCGCTCTGCCTGCCCATGGCGAGGCTGGGAGAGTCCCAGAGCTGCTTGTCTTCCAGGGCCCCGAGTTCAGGGAGTTTCTGCTCACCAAGCTCACCAACGCAGAGAACGCCTGCTGCAAGTCGGACAAGTTCGCGAAACTGGAGGGGAGAACGAGGTTTCTGAGGTCTTCCTCCTGCCCTCCTGTTAGCCAGGTTCTCCCGGGGTCTGTTCCTGGGGGGGGGGGGGGGGGGAGCATTGTCTTTGCCCCTCGAAGTCGTCAGTCCTGTGTTGATACAGTAACTCTTCTTGTGGAAACTAAGTCCAAATTTCAGGTCTAGTCAGCCATTCACCAATCGTTTATCGACCAATCGTTTATCGAGCACCTACTGTGTGCCAGGCTCCGTTCTGTTTCCTGGGACACGGGCATAAATGCGACTCAGTTCGCAGGCTGGTGGGAGGGGCCATTGCTAGAGGAAAGATACTGTTTGCCAGCCCTGAGCCCTGATGGAGGCCTGTAAGGGGGCTGTGACTCAGGATAGTGACTGCCTCTGCCTGTGGGGGTCTAGGGAGTATTCAGGGAAGGCTTCTCAGAGGAGGTGGCCCTTCAGCTGCTGAATCTGGGACTCTGATGAGCCGTTTGCCGGGAGGAAAGAGTGGGGAGGGTTATTCCAGGCATGGGAACAGCACGAGCAAAGAAGAGTCAGGGCAGAATCAGAGCGTGACTTGGTGAGGGGGTTCCAGAGGGTTTGATGTGGCCCGAGGGAAGGACTCAGGGATGGGATGGTGGGGACTCAGCTGGAGACGTAGGTTGGGTCATATCAAGAAGGGATTTGAGCTAGAGGGGATGGGCCCTATTAAAGGACTTAGGCAGGAGAGTGATGTTTGCTTTGCATATTAGATGATTACTCTGACAGTGGTGGGGAGGGTAGATTGAAAGGGAGGAGGGCGGGAAGGGTGGCCAGTTAAAAGCTATGACAGGAGCTCAAGAGAGACGATGGCAACTTGCTTACCCCAGGCACAGGGGGAATGATTTGGGGAAGACCCGATGGACTTCTGTATTAAGGGTGGGGGGAAGTGGATTGGTGGGGTGGCTCTTAGGCCTTCAGCTGGGCTCTTTGCTGACAGGCGACCACTGGGAGGTAGCTGTGCCAGGGACTGCTGATCTGGAGGCTGGGTCACCGAAAGGGCCAGTCCCTGTCTGGGTGCATGGCGCCCCCTGGAGGCCCCTGGAGGTTGTACAGATGGCTCTGGAGGAACCTCTGGATGGAGAGGAGCAGTGGGCAGTGGTAGAGAGCTGGGCCGGGCCAGGAGTCAGGTAGAGCTGGCGGGGTGGGGCGGCCCAGTGAGAAGGGGCAGCGGAAAGAGAGCAGAGGGCTGGGCACTGAGCTGCAGTGTCAGGTGCGACATTTGTGAGCGTGGAGCCCAGCCTGGCCTTAGCTCACACCGCCACCAAGATGCACTTGGCCAGAATAGCAGCCCTCAGCCAGGCGGCTGGAGCCCGCTCTGCTCTCAGTGCCTGTTCCACAATCTCCTCCCCCCCTCCCAGGACCGGACGAGGGCCGCCCTCTTGGACAACCTTCATGACGAGCTCCATGCCCACACACAGGCCATGCTGGGACTCGGCCCGGAAGAGGACAAGTTTGAGAACGGGGGCCACGGGGGATTCCTGGAGTCCTTCAAGGTACGGGCACAAGAGCGGCTGCCGACTGCTGTGGCAGGGAGGGTCGGGACAGACAAGGGAAGAGGTCCAAGATCCACATGATCCTGACCTCAGAGCCCCAGTGCCGGCCAGATGTGGCAGGACCAGCAGGGGCACTGCAGGGGTTGGCAGAGGACAGGGGCATCAGGAAGTGTGAGTGGTTGGAGCAGCCAACAGTGTCTGCTGCATCCTCACCTTCTTCCTTGACCTGGATCCTCTCCTCCTGGCCCGGAGTCTGACAAGTGGGGCTGAGGGAAGAGTTAGCAGGAGAGGAGCCAGGGCAAACCCAGAATACTCCTGCTTCCATCTGCCTCCTCCTGCGTTCAGGGCGCCCAGGGCAGAGTGGCGGGAGCAAGGACACAGGTCTTAGCTGTCTTCAGCAGCTGGTGTGGGGTTCCACAAGGATTTTCCCAGCTGGCAGGGCATTCGAGGACCTGGCCAGGGCCAGTGTGATGGAGTTAGAGGCAAGTCCCTGTAGACTTTGCAAAGGGAAGAACTTTCTAACCAGAATGAGCTGCTAAAAGAAGTAGTGAGCTCCCTGTCCCTGGGAGTATTCAAGTGGAGCTGGGAGAGCCACTTCGCTGGCCTGGCATAAAGAAGATTCATTGCCATGTGCTTGCCAAGTGCTTGCCGGTCCACACAGCACTTACACCCAGCATCTGATCTGAGCTGGCTGTCACCCTGTGCGGTTGGCAGAACGGGCCTTGTTACTTCCATTCACACACAAGGGGACAGGATGAGAGGTCACAGGACTGCTCAAAACCTTACACCCACTGCCCGGTCGGCGTGGCTCAGTAGTTGAGTATTGATCCATGAACCAGGAGGTCATGGTTCGATTCCTGGTCAGGAGGGCACATGCCCAGGTTGTGGGCTCGGTCCTCAGTAGGGGCCGTGCAGGAGGCAGCCTATCGATGATTCTCTCTCATCATTGATGTTTCTGTTTCTCTCTCCCTCTCCCTTCCTCTCTGAAATCAATAAGAACATATTTTTTAAAAAACCACAAAAAAAACTTACACCCGCTCAGAGGTAGTAAAGCCTTGTTTCAAACCTGGGTTTTCTGGTTCTTAGTCAATGGTCTGCTGATGGCCCGCGGCAGAATGATTTTTAAAGCTACTGTTTTAGGGACAGTGTGTGGGGCTGGGGTTGGACCTGCCTGTATTAGAATCCCAGCTGTGTGATCCTGGGCCCAGTCTTTCAAGTCTCTGAGCTACATGAACAACACAGGGATGATCAACGGGACCCGTGTCTTGGCATTGTTGGGAGAATTCATGGAAATAGTCCGAAGGGGTCGCATGGCTCAGAATATAGTCAATGCCTGGTGGACGTGTGAGCTGTTAGCATTGCCCTGTAAAGTGAAAGCTTATCACCCATCATCCCTCTAAACCCGTGGTTCTCAACCTTCCTAATGCCGCGACCCTTTAATACAGTTCCGCATGTTGTGGTGACCCCCAATTTCATCGTTACAATTTGAACATAATTAAAGCATAATGATTAATCACAAAAACAATATGTAATTATATATGTGTTTTCCGATGGTCTTAGGCGACCAAAGGGGTCGCGACCCACAGGTTGAGAACCGCTGCTCTAAACTCTCACAGCTGCTCCCTATGCCCTGTGCAGGGCTGGGATTATGGGTAGAATCACTGATACCCGATTTTAATAATTAGGAGTGTGATTTTGCACGTGAGGAGACGGAGACTCGAAGAAACAGAATAATTTGTCCCAAGTCACCCAGCAGATTCGGGAATGGAAGCGTGTCCGGCAGATGCCGAAGCGTGTGTTCCCAGTTGCCACATGACACCGCCTCTGGGTCCCAACTCAATTAGGATTCCACCCACCAGCCTGGCCCGGGCAAGCCTGGGGTCGGCCCCCCTGCCAGGCAGCCGCACGGAGCGCAGGGCAGGGCCTGCTGGCCCCAAGGGCCAGCCGCCGAGATTCCTCACGCGGGCGCGGGCAGGAGCCGACTGCGTGTCCGGGCTGGTGGGAGATTCCTGGGACATCTGTCTCAGCCCTGATGGACAGTGGCGGCCAGGGTGAAACAGGAGGAGCTGAGATCCAGAGGAAAGGGGTGGGGGAGAAGAGGGACGGGGGAGGGAAGAGGAAGCCAGGGCGGCTAGCCCTGCAGAGGGAGGGGTCAATGGGAGACCAGGGAACTAGGAACACCTCTGTGGGCTCCGCCCCGCATCCCAGCAAGGGTATCAGATGCTCCCGGCTTCCGTGGCAGATGTCATGATCCACGACTCGAGCTGTTGTTGACTGCAGACATCTAGTGACTTGTTGCTTTCAGTTTTGCAGGTTTCTCTCTGTCTCTTGGAGTTACCAATAGTTTTTTCAGTTTTCAAATATTTCTGTAACCTGGGAACTCCTGCAGGCTGTGCACACCGGGCCCACGGTGCCCAGTGGGTAAAACGGCCCGGCAGCGACCTCAGGTTGCGGGTCTAAAGGACAGTGACCTGAAGCCATTTCCCAGTCCCCTGCCTCTGGGCCGACTCCAGCGGCTTGACTACCGGGGTTTCCCAGAGAGGGAGATGCTCCAGGCCTTGACCATTCCTTGTCTCTGATCCAGAAATCCAGGGAAGTTTTTCTCTTCAACCCTAAATCCTCCCAACTGTAGGCTGAAGACAGTCTCTCCTACCTTCTGCTTCCGCCCGAGTCTGAGGTGCACTGTGGGGTGAGGGAGGGGCCGTCACGGTCAGTCGCGCAGAGCAAACCTTCCGAGCTCTGCGGGATAGGAGGGATAGGAGTAGCTGTTTCCTCCTCCCTGTCGGGACCAGCTCTTTGCCCTGTGTGTTCCATCGTTGCCTTCGGTGGGTGTCCCCGGCTGTGGTCTGCCCCAGCCCAGGAAACTGTCTTTAGTTTCGCTGTCTCTTCCCAGGCACCTTGGACGGTGCTGTGGTGTCAGAATTATCGGCGTTCCTCTTGGCGTTCCATCTGGACTGCCACGAAGTCCTTCTTGCAAGGAGAGGTGCGTGAAATGATTCCAGGAAGAGAAGTTGCAGGTTCTTTTTTAAAAAAAATATATTTTATTGATTTTTTACAGAGAGAAAGAGAGAGGGTTAGAGAGTTAGAAACATCGACGAGAGAAACATCGATCAGCTTCCTCTTGCACACCTCCTACTGGGGATGTGCCCACAACCAAGGTACATGCCCTTGACCGGAATCGAACCTGGGACCCTTGAGTCCGAAGGCTGACGCTCTATCCACTGAGCCAAACCGGTTAGGGCAAAGTTGCAGGTTCTGTCTCCTTCCTGTCACAGTTCTCGTCCCACAGATGCACAGAAACATAATGGAGAAGTCCCAGGGCTCACAGCGACCCCAGCCACCCATCCCTGCCTCTGTGGCTGTTCCCTCTCCCCTACAGCCCAGGGCCCTTTGTCCCTCTGCCGAGACAGACCCATCACTGCCCCAGGCTGTGCTCCAGGCTCCTCACACCACTTAGAGTAGCTCTTCTCTTCTTCACGTCTGTCCGTCTGTCCGTCTGGCGTCCGTTCATGGGCGGTCGGTTTAGTGTTTCTTCCATGAGAAACAGTGGGTTCATGGATGCCTGGACCTGCTTCGGAGGAGCTTGGGGATATTCTCAGGAATCCTCCAGTTCTACAAACACTGACACATTTTGCATTTTTACTTAGCGGATGATATAAAAAAAAATGTATTTCCAGTTGAGATTAAACTTCTGCAGCGAGACTCACAACCGAAAGACACGAGTAAGTAGGCAGGGGCCAGTGCAGCCGGGGGCCACCGGTGCTGGGGGTCTGTGGACATAGTCTGGCAAGAATAGTTTTATTTTAAAAGCATATATATTAGTTATTGTTGACAATGTTACAGAAGTCCCGCATTCCTCCCCCTATCGCCCTCCTCCACCCAGAATACTTTTCTTTTTCAAGGAGCTGTGTGTTACTCACCTTTGAAAAATATTGATCTCTAAACTGTCGTCCTCAAATGCCGTGCTCAACCACTGCCCGCTGTTGAAGTTTCTGTTGGTCCCTGATAAAATGGACAGGAAAAGGGATGCTACTTGATGTATCAACATATGTACCCAAAGCCCATATGAGCCACATTTTGAGAAACCCTGAGCTAGCCCAACCCCCTGATGCCCTCCTCATGCAGAAGGGGGCATAGAGGGCCGAGGAGAAGGTCACCACCAGCCCCAGATCTGGGATGGCGGAGAGCAGGAGTGTTGGGTGAATTTCTCCCAGCCTCTGAGGGGCTGGCAGCTGATGCACTGGTCTGCTCTGACCCCTAGTGGCCGGAGCGCCACTCTGCAGGTAGCTCCCGCAAAGTGCTCGCAGGCTGGGGCCGCTCATGGATTGGAGCTCTGGTCCGTCTGAAAGGAGATGTGGAGGGATATTTCCTACTCCCGCCAGCCTTCCTCCTTTATTTGTGCTGCCAAAGGGGCAGAAGACTCTGTTCTGGATCTCAGATTCTTCCGATTAGGGGACCGTCACAGCTGGCAAGAAATTAGCATCTTTCTCTCCGTAGGCCCTGCCTCTGTTGCTCGCTTGGTACAGATAAGCATGTGTCCCCCTAGTGTTATCCTTGCGCATTGGGTCCCCCAAGTTGAGTTTGTTAGATTGAAACAACTCACAAAACCCATTTGTAAAGAAGCGGGATTTGTGGTCGGCCCAGAGGAGGCGGGCTCCCTCTGTGACACTAACTGGTGTGACATACACAGACATGAGGGAGTGACTCCATCCCTCGTTTCTCACTCCCGCAAAGGTGTGCTGAGGGGAGGGCTGGGAAACCGTGGTGACTAAGGGTGGGAGACAGAACTGGAGGTGATCAGCTTGGAGGAGAGCAGCTGAAGACAGACAGGGGTAGTGGTGTGATGTATGGAACAGACTAGTCCATGACGCCAACAGCTGGAATCGGTAAGATTCCAGCTTGGTGCCCAGAAGATCTTTTCAAAGGCCAGGCTGTTCGTCCCTGAAGGCAGTGAGCAGCCCGTCCCCGGGCAGATGCAAGCGGAGAGGACAAGAACTGTGGCCCGGATGTGCAGGGCCGAGTGGGAGAGGGGCCAGGTGGTCCCTGGAGACCTCCTGATGCCCCGGCAAAGGCTTCGTGGGCCTGTCCTCTCCTCTCCTGCCTCCCTCTTCCCGCATCGCCGCCCTCTGTCCTCTTCTTCGCCCTGCACCTGACTCTTCTGACTGATTTGAAAGGCTAGTGTGTCCGGCTCTACATCAGATTGACATGTGACATACGTTAGACCATGTCACTGGGTGATTTTGTCCAAATGGAACATCGCTGTAGGGTTTCAAGGTAGCCATCATCTCTCTTTTCCCATCCCTAAGAGTGGGGGGGGGGCGAGATGCCCTTGAGTAAGCAGGTGTCACGCCAGGGAGTTGTCATCCATCGTGTCATCCTCGCGTGGGGACCATCACCATGCTGTACGGGGGAGGAGACTGTCTCCAAGAGGCTCACACACCGAGCTGGGAAGAACCAGGAGTCGAGCCCCACACCTCCCTGGGGTTCCCTGCCAGCCACTGTGTCCTCAGACTTACCCCACTGACTCAGCAGCACCACGGGCCTTTGAGGCGAAGAGTCCTCCCTCATGTCAGGGAGACCGAGACCACGTGGTTTCCAATCACCCTCAGTCCGTCAACCGGTTGAATTATATGTTCAAGCTGGGCTGCTTGTTGGGATCCTTTCGTCTGGAGCCCAGGGTCCTGGGTGTGGTCCTGGTGCCATCTCTGACCTTTGGTGTGACCTCGGCAGTCATCTGCGTTTCCGGACCTTTTCTCTGTGCCTGTCCTCTCTGCGTCGCCGAGCTGGAAGGATGCAATAAGATCACGTGTGTGAAGCTCAGTGGACCAGCTGCCATCACACAGGGCTCACGACGCACATTTAGTTTTCTCTGCAAAGAGACCGTGAGAAAGCATCCGAACATGAATGATTCATTGACGTGTCACAGTTGATGACGGCGGTGGTGGTGGCGCACACGAGGCACCAATGGAATGGAATGAGGCCGAGTTGAGGGAGCACTTGAGTCATTTGGGGAAACTGTTTATCCAAGGACACCTCGGAGTGGTGCCACACCTCCCTGCCTTCAGTTTTCTAAGGGCACACGGCTGAATGATCTTTGGGTGGCGGAATGAATGGGAGGTGCTGGCTGTTTATCCATGTTGCGGACACTGTTGCTAGGTGACTCTTCTGTGGTCTAGAAAGAGAGAGAGTTGATGTCCCTCGAGGGGGCGTCTTCGGCTCAGACAGGCCAGGCCCGATGAATGCCATCAGGGGTACACGGCTGGTGGACTCCCTGCCTCGTTCAAGGGGAGCTGGCCTCCAGGGCCATCATCTTTGCAGACGGCCCTCCTTCCTGAGTCAGCTTCCTCCCCAGGATAGAAAGGCAGGCAGGGTGTGGTCCTTGGCCACTCCTGAGCTTGGCGAATTCCCGACCGTGGGGAGAGCTCCCGGGGGACCCGCGATTTGGGTTGGGGGCAGCATTCCCGCTGCTTTCTTGGAACTACCTTTCCGTAGACTCAACGCTTCGAGGGAGGGAAGGGCAGCCGTTCCACGTAGGTGGGCACATGGAGCGCGTAAGCAGACACGTGTGGTTCCGTGTGGGTGTGAACCAGGTGAGGGTGGGGGCTGTGTCCCATGTTTGTCCTTCTGCATCAGTGTTCTGAAGCTGAGGTTCCGAGAACTCCCCGCCTCAGCTGGCTCACGCAATGAGGAAGATCCACTAGCTCCGTGGTCGGCAAACTGCGGCTCTCGAGCCACATGCGGCTCTTTGGCCCCTTGAGTGTGGCTCTTCCACAAGATACCACGTGCGGGCGCGCACGTATAGTGCGATTGAAACTTCGTGGCCCATGCGCAGAAGTCGGTTTTCGGCCTGGGCGAGTCTATTTTGAAGAAGTCCTGTTGATATTTGGCTCTGTTGACTAATGAGTTTGCCAACCACTGCACTCGCTCACTTAACCGGAAGGCCCAGGTGGCTCATGGCTCAGCGTGGTCAGTGGCAGGCAGGTTCCATCCCCTGGCCCCTCTGCCCTCCCCATCTTGTCAGCTTCGCCCGTAGACTTGACCGCTCACAGCCCCACGGTGGCTGCTGCGGTCCTAGGTGCAGAGGTGTCACACCTCTTTTGGGAATCGCTGAGGAGATCTTTCCTCAAAGCCCCCAGTGACGTCCCTGCATGTCCCCCTGGCAAGGGGATGGATGATGTGACTGCCTCAGAGGGTCATGATTTACTCCTTTGTCCTGTGGAGGAAGAGGGGACGTTGGGCCAGACAGTGGCTCTGCCAACAAGGAGCATGGGGGGGGGGGGGATGGCACTTGTATGTGAGCAACTAGTAATGTCTGCATCCCTGAGTCTTTGCATGTGGCTCTGAGGCCGCGGGGGCCCGGACAGCTGGTTAACACAGTGGGAGCACCCACGGGCCTGGGCCTTTCCCGTTGCCCTAATTTTAGGGATGTCTTGTTTCCCTGCTGCCTGTACACTCCTTGGAGCCAGAGGCCATGTCTCATACGTCTTTGACTCCCCCCCTGCAGTTCTCCCAGTTTCCGGCAGGGCTGGGCACACAGGAAGCACATGACAGATGCTCGCTATTAACAAGAAGAGTAGCCACATTGGTTGGGTACTTAGTATGTGCCGGGTGCTCTGCTAAGAGCTTTATAGGTGTGGCCACCTGGCCACATCTTCGAAGGACTGAATGAGTGGTCAAAGGGAGTGATGTGGGGTTTGGGGGATCCCGGAGAGAAACTTCCCTTCCTAGAACTCGTGTCGTCTCTGAAGGCCTTCAGGACCAGGGAGCATCGTCCACATGGTGGGTGGAAGCCTCTAGGACTTCTCGTGTCAGGAAATCCTCCCTCGGGTCCAGGTGGGATCTGTCTGCCTCACTCTAACCATCCCCTTGGGTCAGGCTCCAGAGCAGCGCAGGCGGCCTGCAGAGCCCTGCCAAGCAGCCTGAGAGCAGCCGGCACCTCCCAGCTCGCTCCCTGCTGTGGGCACGGCAATCTTCATTTTAATGTTCTCATCCTTGCATGCACTGGGACCGGTGGCTATCCCGGTTGTCCCCTCCTGGACACTGCGCTGTGTACAGATGGGTCCTTTGTTCTTTGGTGGCCCTAAGTGGGCACAGGGCTCCACGCGGCTGAGCAGCTCCGGGCCCTCTGAGGCCTCACGCCTGGAGCCTGAGAGTGCATGTCCTGTGTCAGCAGCGGCACCAGCTGCGGGCTCATCGTTAGCCGCTGTGAGTGTGGCGTGGCTCCGTGTCAGACCCGGAAGTGCTCTGGCCACAGTGCACCAACTGTGAACATATTCCAAGTTGTACCAGGCACACCTTGGGTGACAGCAGAAGGGATACCCAGTGTTTAAATATAGAAGGACGCTTAGTTTTCTGCTGCTGGGACCATGTCATTCCTGGTTTGCAGATGAGGAAGCTCAGGCTTGGTAAGCTCTCCAAGCCCCACTTTCCTTCCCCGTAATAGCCTCTGTCCACCTCGCAGGGCATCTGGGGCGCTGGCCCCTCCGACTCCTCTGTCCAGTGTCCTCCCTCGCCTCTGCCTGCAGAGCGCCACGTGCCCAGAGCATGTGACAGTCCTCTGCAGGTTGTAGTGATTAACATGTGGGCCGCTGAGAGAAAGAGAGAGAGTGTGTGTGCGAGTGTGTGTGCACATGTGCGCACAGAGCCTGGAGTGTGTCTGCAGATCCCACTGAGGCAGCGGGGTCATCTGGAGAGGCCTGGCTGCAACTCTCAGGCCCCCCCACCTGCTGTCCCCACAGAGGGCCATCCGCGTGCGCAGCCACTCCATGGAGACCATGGTGACCAGCCAGAAGAAGCCGCACAGCGGGGGGCCTCCCCGGCAGCCTCAGCGGGGGCATCTCCCACAACAGCGTGGAGGTCACCAAGACCACCTTCTCGGTGAGTGTCTGCAGGCTCTGGGGCCCCCCAGGCCATGGTGGGGGGAGGGGTGTGTTCACCCAGGCCTGGGCCAGGCGATCGGCAGGGTGAGCCGGATCACTGGGGCTGGCCCAGACCGGAGCCCACCTGTGGTCCTGCTCTGAGTTCCTTGACACCTGGGCCTCCTCGGGACCAACCCTGCGCAGTGGCCCTGGGTCCTGGGCCTGTGAGAGGGCCCTCCCTTTGTGATTCCTAACGACAGGTGGCTGCCCCTGCTTGCTGTGCACGGGGCACTGAGCTAAGTAACTCACGGTCCCTGTGACAGCTGTCTGAGGGAGGTGCTGGGTGCTGTCCATTGTACATCCGAGGAAGGGGAGGCCCAGAGAGGTTAGGCAACTTTCTAGAGGTCACCCAGCAAAGCCGAAGAACTGGGCTTTGAGTGTAGGTCGCCCAGATCCTAAGTCTTTGCTCCTAATCAGTGTACAGTTCTAAGAAAAGAGAGCCTGGCCAGTCCGGGGGTTTGGGTCTGGTCAGCTTGCACCAGGAGCCGGCCAGGTGAGGGGGCCAGAGTCCCTCTTTTGATAAAGCAAAGTGGCTGTGGATTTGTGCACGTTGGGGTTTTCTTGTTCTTTTCTGTAGTAGCAGAACATACCCACCATGATACTGGCAATTGGTCTTGTGAATGATCTTGTGTAATTCATTTGATTCACCAAATAGTGTTTTCATAGCTGTTTATCTTGTTCCTCCCAGGGGGTCTGTGAGGTGAGCGGGGCAGGGCAGTTCTCTCCAATCTGTGGCTGAGACCGAGGCCCAGAGAATTCGTCCACTTGCCCAAGGTTGCACCGCATGGGAATGGCAAACGCCGGGGCAGGCCTGGCTTAGAGGCCTGGCGGGCTCCCATCTCCCCCTTCTCATTCTGCCGCCCTCCGTCCGTTGTCCCCCACACGTGGCATAGGCAGAGCCACATGCTTGGCAGGCTCCCTCTGCCTGTGGGTGCGTGTGCACCTCATGCTTGTCCTGCCAGGGATTTGTCCTCCCAGGACTCTCTCAGCTTTGTGGTTCCCAGTCCGTGACCCCCTGAGTCATCCTGTCCTCTCAGTATGTGGGGTTCTCCTTAGGGTGGCCCTGACCCCATGTTCCTCCAGGAATTCTGTTCTAGTGGATTGTTACCCGGGGCCGTAAGGGTTGGGCTAAGAACACAGGAAAACAGGCTGCAGGTGGCTAGAGCCGTAGGTCACAGCTCCTGCTCCACAGACCCCACCCTTCCCAGCTGTCTCTTTCTGGGGATCTCTCCAGACCAGTTGTGGGTGTGGGGGTTGGGGCACAGGCTCTTTGTAGACCAGGAAGGGGGTGGAGGGAAGGAGACCTGGGTTTGGGGAGTGAGCGCTCATTCTGGTGGTCTCGTTGGCAGCCTCCAGTGGCAGCGGCAACTGCCAAGAACCAGTCTCGGAGCCCCATCAAGCGGCGGTCGGGGCTCTTCCCCCGTCTGCACACGGGTTCTGAAGGCCAAGGGGACAGCCGGACACGGTGGTGAGTGTCCAGCGTGGCGTGGGTGAGCTCCCTCGGGAGGGCTGTGCGCAGCTTCAGCTTCGAGCGATGGCTTCCTTCTTACCCTGGTCCCCACGTCAGGCCCCCATGTCCCCCGTCACTCATTCAGTGCTGTGTCCACTCGGCAGCTTTGTGGTCCCTGCACCCCACAGTCAGAGGGGCTCTCCTCACAGTTTGGCCCCAGCTGGAAACACTGCTCAGAGTCGTTTCTCTCTGTGCTTCCTTTTGCAAAGCTCACTCAGATGTCCTCTTTATGGAGGCCTTCCCTGATTCCGACAGCAGAGTTCATGGAACCTGCCTTTGGTCTTCCAGAATTTCCTCCCTCCCTTCCTTCCTTCCTTCCTCCCTCCCTTCCTCCCCCCTCCCTTCCTTTTTTAGAATTTATTTTCATTGTTTATTACAGAGGTCCCCCATTTCTCCCCACTTTGCCCGCTCCACCCCGCTCCTACCCCCTCCCAGGCCTTCACCGCATTACTGTCTGTGTCCCTGGGCTATGCATATGTGCATATAGGTTCTCTGGTTAATCTCTTCCCGCCCCTCCCCCTCCCTCTGAGATCTCTCAGTCTGTCCCATGTCTCCATGTCGGTTTGTTGGTCAGTTTATTCTATTCATTAGATCCCACCTGTAAGTGAGATCATGTGGCAGCTGCCTCTTTCTGACTGGCTTCTTTTGCTCAGCATAAAACAAAGTGGAAAGTAAGCAGACGGACTACAGTGGGGCCTTGACTTACGAGTTTAATTCGTTCCGTGACGGAGCTCGTAACTCAAATTACTCGTATGTCAAATCAACAGTGAACGAGTGAGACACGTGATGCTGGGCTGATGTTGTGGCGTTCACTGTGACATTCGCTGCGCCAACTAGCGGTGGGGTATCTGAAGCTGGCTCGTAACCCGAATTTTAGCTCGCAACTCAAAACAAAAAAGCGGCCGAGAGACGGCTCGTATCTCGAAAAACTCGTTAGTGGGGACACTCGTAAGTCAAGGCCCCACTGTACATCAAACTGAAAAGCTTCTGCACAGCAAGAGAAGCCACCCACAAAATGAAGAGGGAGCCCACTGTGTGGGAGAACATATTTGCCAATGATACATCTGATAAGGGGTTAATTTCCAAAAATATGTGAAGAACTCGTACGGCTCAACAGCTCTCATATCCTACTTTCCCCGTTCTTGCTAATTGTCTTTCTGATCCTTCAGTCAGTGAGCACACCGGGTGTTTAGTTCCGAGCAGCAGCCCTCGAGTGCCGGGCGTGTGGGGCTCAGTGCTCAGACAGGAGCTCCAAAGACGCAAACCTGCCCTCCAGGAGCTTATAGTCTCGGGAAGGAAAGGGAGGCAGCAGGTTGACCTCCACGTGTACAAGTTGTATTCCTGTAGCCCTGGCTGTGCCCCAGCCGCCGGGCCTGGCCATGCAGGATGAGGGCAGTGATGGAGGACGATGGAGAGCTCTGTTTGGAAGCTGTGTGTGAGTGAGTCCTTGTGGCCCACTCAGGGGGGAGACCCAGAGCTCTGAGTGGTCAGAATTCCTGGTCTTGAGCTTGGGGGAGAGGCGGTGACTGGAGAAGAAGAGGTGGGAGTCACTGGGGGCGGGAGGTCGGGGAGGTGGTGCTCAAGATGAATCAATGAATACACTCACCCAGAGGGGTGTGGAGAATGCCTGGGGAGCACCAGCACTTAAAGGGCAAGTGGAGAAGGAGGCAGAGCCAGGGGAAAAGACAGGGAAGGAAGGGGAGCGAGGAGGAAGAGAGGAGGGGAGGGAAGGCCCTCAGAAGCCGGGGCAGGAGACACTGCGGGAGGGAGGTCCGCAGTGGCAGCCGAGCAGAGAAGTCTAGCACAGGGGCCCCAACCCCTGCTGGGTGGACACGTAGGAGGTCCCTGGTGGCCTCATTAGAAGTACATCGAGGCACTTCATGCCTCCAGGATGGTTTTTATAAGAAAGACAAGAAGGAAGTGTTGGCAAGGATGTCGAGAGATTGGAACCCTCATGCATTGCTGGGGGGACTGTGAACTGGTGAGGCTGCTTTAGAAAACAGCCTGTCAGCTCCTCAGAGGGTTACCCGTGGAGTTGCTATAAGGCCCAGCAGTTCCACGCCAGGTGCATGCCCGAGGGAAAGAACACACGTGTCTGCATAAGCACCGGCACACGGATGTCCGTGGCAGCGTTGTCATAGTAGCCCCCAGTGGAAACGGTCCACGTGTCCATCCAAAAAGTGGAGCATTATCTTGCAGTAAAAAGGAGTGAAGTGCTGAGGGACACAGGCTACAACATGGATGAGCCTTTAAAACACTAGCTGAGTGAAAGAAGCCACTCATAAAAAGACCAACCATATTGTATGGCTCCATTCATAGGAAATGTCCAGAAGAGGCAAATCCGTAGGGACAGGAAGTAGATTCTGTCAGGGGCCAGGGCGGGGAGGAATGCGAGTGGTTGTGAGTGGGTCTGGGGTTTCTTTGAGGGGGGGTAGGAATGTTCTAAAATTAGATGGCAGGCATGGTCGTGAATATACTAAAAACCACTGAATTGCACAGTTTAAATGAGTGAGTTGTATGTGGATTGTATCCCCACGAAAGCTGCCACGAAAATAAAAGTACATTAGGGACAGGGCCCCAACAGTGGGCACCGAGCAGCTAATGGGCAGCGTTTGTGGCCTTTGTTAAAATGCAGAAGGTAACCCTCGGCCCGGCTGCGAGTAGCCTATTTACCCAGAAGCCCTTCCCAGCACTCAGCACACGCCTCCGGGGAGCGCATTTTGTAGCCTGTGTGAAGGGTGTGCCCTGGCGATCTGCAGCCCTGGCCCCGCCGGTGCCCCGAGGGGTGCGTGTGCGCTGGCTGTGATGGTGGATGTCCCAGCCCTCACTCCATCCCCTCTGTGGCCCGCCCTTGACCTAAATAAAGCTCTGCCAGCTGGGATGGACTTGGGCTCGGGGGCATCAAGCCGGGACTCCTGCCTGGTAGCTCTGGACTCGCACCCAGGAGGCCGCAGGGGACCCTGGCAAAGCAGAAGACCCTGTTGTCTGATGGGGGCAGGGGTGGGATAGATGTCCTGGTGGCCATGCTCTGTCAGGGATGCTGTGACCCCACAGGCCCCCGTGGTGCAGTCTCGGGCCTGGGGGTGAGGTGGGGGTTGGGAACCGGCTCACCCGTCTTCATCCTCATCTCCCCAGCGACAGTGCATCCAGCAACCCCAAGACTGTGGACGGCGGGCACTCTTCTCAGGAGATCAAGTCTGAGACCTCGTCCAACCCCAGCTCTCCGGAGATCTGCCCCAGCAAGGAGAAGTAAGAGTGAGGGTGGGGAGGCGGCTTCAGCCCCGCGGGCCCTGGAATAGGTCTCTGCTCCGGCATCTCCTGCTTTGGGAACTCCGTGGAACGCACAAGCCGGCAGGCAGGCCCACGGGGAGCCATTGAGTCTGTGCGGGGCCTGCCCTGCCCTCGGCCCCCGCGTGTGACCAGGGCCGCCTTCCCGCCCCTGCAGGCCCTTCATGAAGTTGAAGGAGAACGGCCGGGCCAACATCTCCCGCTCCTCCTCCAGCACCAGCAGCTTCAGCAGCACGGCCGGGGAGGGCGAGGCCATGGAGGAGTGTGACAGTGGGGTAGGTGCGGCCTGGCCAACCTGGGCCCAGGCTCTGGGTGTTAAAATAGCTCCGGTGGGCAGAGCCCCCTCCCGGCTCCGGGGAGAGCGGGGAGTTTGGAAACAAGAGGTGGCACCCCCAGCCGTCTCCACCCTCTGGGAGCGGTGGTTCGGGGTCTCCCTGGGGTGACAGAGGAGCAGCAGCAGCAGAGGGTCAGAGGTCAGGCTGAGCGTGTCCCTGCCGTGGGGTTCCTGGCTGGAGAGGAGAGGGCTCAGCGCTGCCTGGGTGTGGTCAGGGGCACTGCCTGGGGGTGGAGGGGAGCCAGGGCCGGAGGCAGCAGGAGGAAAGAGCGTGTCCCAGCGGGCAGTGGGAGGCAGGGGCCGCCCGGGTCAGCTGAGGGTGGGCCCGCCTCGCTCACCCGGCCTCTCTCCCCAGAGCAGCCAGCCGTCCACAACCTCGCCCTTCAAGCAGGAGGTGTTTGTCTACAGCCCGTCCCCAAGCAGCGAGAGCCCCAGCCTGGGGGCAGCCACCACCCCCATCATCATGAGCCGGAGTCCGACAGGTCGGTGTGCGCCACGTTGGTGTGCGCCACGCGCACAGACCCGAGCACTGTTTGTGGGGCGCCGGCCCCAGGCGTCCGGAACTGGCCTGTCTCAGAACTGCTCCGGTCTCGGTCCAACCCCAGTGTGAGGCCTTGAGCTCTGCTCATCAGCCTCCAGGCTGTTCTTTCCCTCTCGTTACTCACCGGAGCTGAGCTCAGAGAGGAGTTGGGACTGTGTGAGTCGAAAGCCGAGGTTCTTTCCACGGACCTCTCGCTCCTCCCCATCACCGACTCAGGGCCCTCGCATCACAGCGATGGTCCTACAAAAGCAAGGGTTCCAGGTGGGAGAACGTTGCAGGTGGAGGGGACAGCACATGAAAGGCCTGCAGGGAACTGAGAGGCTGTGATCTGGAACCACACATGGGTCAGTGGGGCTGGAGTTCACAACGGTGACGGGACAGGTGAGAGAGGAGACAGTGTTAGGGGCCAGGGCCAGAGTGACGGGGCACAGGTGAGAGAGGAGACAGTGTTAGGGGACAGGGCCAGGGTGACGGGGGACAGATGAGAGAGGAGACAGTGTTAGGGGACAGGGCCAGGGTGACGGGGGACAGGTGAGAGAGGAGACAGTGTTAGGGCACAGGGCCAGGGTGACGGGGCTCAGGTGAGAGAGGAGACAGTGTTAGGGCACAGGGCCAGGGTGACGGGGGACAGGTGAGAGAGGAGACAGTGTTAGGGGACAGGGTCAGGGTGATGGGACAGGTGAGAGAGGAGACAGTGTTAGGGGACAGGGCCAGGGCTGCCCCTGGTGAGGATTTGGGCTTTATCCCGCAGGCAGTGGAAGCCATGGAAGGTCTTAAGTCTTTGAAGGTTCTTAAGTAGAGAAGCGCCATCTGGGGTTGAGAAAGACCATTTTGTGGCTGCAGCTGGCCCAGGAGGAAGGATTGGTGGGAGCAGGTGCAGGGGGGAAGATCAGCGAGGGTCACAGTGAGTGGTGAGGGGTGATGGGCCATGGAGTGTGGGGTGATGGAGCATTGGATTCAAGAGATGCCAAGGAGGTAAAATCTTTGGGGCTCATGTAATGAGGGCTTCAGGGAGAGCAAGGAGTCTGGGCCTCTTGGGG
>NW_005871899.1:84817-87077 GCF_000147115.1 Myotis lucifugus
CCTAGAAGTCAGAGCCTTGGTCCCACCCTCCAGGAGGGCAGCACAGTGTGGGTGGGGGGCAAGCACAGGACCCTGGGTCCACCACTTATGAGCGATGTGACATTGGACATGTTACTCAGCCTTTCCATGCCTCAAATACTGGAAGAATATTTACTCAGTTTTCTGTGCTATTCACAATGCTATAGACACACACACTTTCACATTGAGTCTATATTACTAATACTAGAGGCCCAGTGCACGAATTCGTGCATGGGTAGGGTCCCTCTGGGTGGCCTGCAGGGGTGGGGCCGAAACCTGCAGTCCAGCGCCTCCTGCAGCTCTTACCTGCCGCTCCCTCTCATCCCAGCCCCACTGTGCCTACTGCGGGCTCGCGCCCAGTCAGTCCTGATCAGGGGAGGCTGCTGCAGCAGCGCTCGCCAGCCATGACCCCTGCGTCTGGTGCCCTCCCAAGGGAGTGGCCTGCAGGATCTGGCTGAAACTGCCTCTCTAACATCCCCCAGGGGTCCCAGATTACGAGAGGGCACTGGCCAGGCTGAGGGACCCCACTGGTGCACGATTGGGCCAGGGATGGACCACGGGAGGGCTCCAGGGCGTGTCCAGCCTATCTCGCTCAGCCCTGATCAGCTGGACCCCAGCAGCAAGCTAACCTACTGGTTGGAGCATCTGCCCCCTGGTGGTCAGTGCACGTCATAGCAAGCGGTTGAACAGCCTTAGCATATCATTAGCATATTATGCTTTAATTGGCTGTTCTGCTGTTCGGTCTATTTGCATATTACCCTTTTATTATATAGGATTCCCTCCATTAGTTTCTGAAGTCTCAACAACAAAACAGCAGATCAAGTTGGTTTGTAGCATTTGCTGATCTCAAGCCACCAATGTGACTGGTGTAAATAACTTTAAATGAATAGGGAGTGGTAAAATGTAGTGAAATAACAAGGAAGTGATGACTTTTGAATATTTATTACCTTTGACGAATATCACTTAATTATAAGTTTATAATTAATTTTTTTTTAATACTCACTGGAGGATATTTTTTCCATTGATTTTTTTTTTTTTTTTTTTTTTTTTTAGAGAGAGTGGAAAGGAGGGAGGAAGAGAGAGAGAGGGAGAGGAACATTGATGTGAGAGAAATAACATGGATTGGTTGCCTCCCACATATGCCCCAAACTAAGGCTGGGGGTCAAACCTGCAACCCAGGTACCTGCCCTTGACCAGGGCTAAACTCGTGACTGTGTGTGTACAACCAGCTCACAACATTTGTGAAAATGTAAGGGTTGGCTCTTGTGAATTGGTGCATCAGCTAGAGCAGTGGTCGGCAAACTGCGGCTCAAGAGCCACATGCGGCTCTTTGGCCCCTTGAGTGTGGCTCTTCCACAAAATACCGACTTCTGCGCATGGGCCACAAAGTTTCAGTCGCACTGTACGTGTGCGCCCACACGTGATATTTTGCGGAAGAGCCACACTCAAGGGGCCAAAGAGCCGCATGTGGCTCTCGAGCCGCAGTTTGCCGACCACTGAGCTAGAGTGTCTTGTGGAGAGGAGGCGTCCCTTCTGGCCTCCTTGCCCAGTCCCCCAGCAGCCCATGACCTCCGCAGCCCCACCCTCTTCATGGGCATTCTTCTTTTTCCTAGATGCCAAAAGCAGAAATTCCCCGAGGTCAAACCTGAAATTCCGCTTTGATAAGCTCAGCCATGCGAGCTCCAGTGCGGTAAGGATCTAGGGGTGTGGGGGTGGCAGGGGGAGCCTCCCGCACCCCACAATCCAACCTCCTCCAAGCCAGCCTTCCTTCCCCGGGCACCTCACAGCGGGGGGAGGAGCCTCTGGTCCATCTGGGGGTGAGGCTGTTGGTCCCGCGTGGTGCAGGCACAGCCCGGGGGTCCCCAGCCACCTCTGCCCCACGTGCTATGTCAGAGCCACGCCCTCGGACACACACAGATGTGAGGTGTGAGTGGTTGGCTCCCGGGGCCTCGGGTCCCTCCCGAGCTCACCGGAGAGTTGAGAGCTGGGCGCGCAGAAGGTGCAGTCGGTAAGGGGTTGTGCTGTCTAGTTTTATAAAACTCTCGCCTGGATTTTTCTTGAAACAGGGTCACTAATGCGAAAGAGGAGTCCTTCGCCTGTCAAAGGTGGGTCAAGTGTTTGTCCTGCTGTGGCCACGGGGCCTGATAGCCCGACACCGTCCCCAGACCTTGACGGCTGGGGAGGGTAGTCGCTCTTCTGAAGCTCTGTGATGGGCCCAGGACGGAGGAAGCGGTGGCCGAGG
>NW_005871899.1:88104-90759 GCF_000147115.1 Myotis lucifugus
AGCCCCTCCCCATCTCTGGACAAGGCGTCATTCCTCCAGGCTCCCCTGCTCCTGACCCCCCCATGTGCAATGTGTCTGGGTCATTTGTTACCTTGTTTTTGTCTGCAGCAGCCAGTGTTGGGTGAGCAGGGATCTGGGTACTGGGGACTCAGAGAGCCGAGAGGCAGAGCCTGGTGTGGGGTTGGGGGGGGGGGGTAGCAGAGGCCCAGAGGGGACTGCGCCTGGGGAGGGGCAGCGCCAGGTCCTGGCAGGCGGGCATTTTGTGCTGCTGGAGGGAGCACTTTTCCAGGAGCCGAGTCTGTAGCTCCTGGAAGATGTCCTGGTAGAAGTCGGCTCTGTCGCTCCCAACATCTGTTTGCTTCTGTGCTAGGAGCTTCTTCCCCATCTGCTGACGGCTGCCAGGGCCTCTGTCCCTACTGCCCGGGCATGGCCGGGTGAAGCTGCCACAGGGCTGGGCATGTGGGAGTGGGCGCCACACGCTTCCTCGCAGCCTCATTCACACAGGCTCCTGTGTGGTTGCTGTGGGCGAGGCCGGAGCCAGTCTCTCCCTTTGAGCAGATGCTTTTCCCACGAAGGGGTGGGCGCCAGGAGAGGAGGAGCTGGGAGGGAGCGAGGCAGTGAACGCCTGGGCCTTGGCTGGAGACCCTGAGACCCAGGCCAGGATCCCTGTCCCGCTGGTGGCGGAGGCTCGTAGGTTTGTGGGGAGTCACTGCAACCCCTCTTGGTGAGAGCGGGGAGGTGAGGTGGGAGGACTCAGGTGCGGTCAGGCCTTGGTGTGGGTGGAGAACTCAGGTGAGGGGAAGGGGCGGCTTCCTTGTGCGTTGATGTTCTGGCATCTGTGGGAGGCCCAGTGCTGCCCGGGGGCTGTGCCCTTTGGCTCTGTCGGGCTCGATCCCCGCTTTTGCGCCCCCCCCCCCAATCTCCTCTTCCCCTTCCCTACTGTGGGGCTACAGGCAGCTGTCACATCGGTGGGATTCCTGCAGCCTGGGCCCCAGCTGGTGCAGTTGAGACACCTTCTGCCAGGGCCCCTCAGCCAGAGCCACCTCCCCCGGGGAAGAGCCAGCGCCACACTCTTCCTCGAGGCTCTCTGTGGGCAGCCCCCTCCTGGCTGCTCACCACCCCCAAGTCTTCGGGTGGTTTCTGGGTGTCCTCCAGGTAAACCGGAGTCTGAAGAGCAGACCCTGGAGGTGCTGCGGTTTCAGGTGCCCCTGGGCCCTCTGTGACACGGGCTGCCAGGCTCTCACGGGCGGATGACAAGGTTTCCAACCCGACGCTCTATTTGCAGCGGGTCTGGGCTGATTCCCGAGTCGAGGCATAGAAACGTTACCCCTGCTGTTGTGACGTTTCCCCATTGCTTTAGCAACGAGAGCCAAACCTCGGGCCCTCGTCCCCCACTCACGTGGACCCCGGGGGATGCCTGGGAAGGATCTGAAAGGCCCCTCCCTCTGTGTCTGCATCACCATCTTTAGCAAGACTATCCTGTAGCTTCCAGAATGTACATGGCCAGGGCCGAGGGGGAGAGGAGAGGAGAAGCAGGACCCGCGGCACCGCGCCCCCCCCCCCCCCGCCCTCGGGGCCACGGGGCAGGCAGCTCGTGTGCCTGGACAGTCTCCTTGCATCTGCTCTGGCCTCAGATGTCTTTCCTTTTATTGCTGCACCCAGTCTTGGGGCTCATAGATGTGCTGAAGCCTCCTGGGTCCTTGCGACTAGACTCGTCCCGATGGTGCTCACGCTGGTACCCGAGGGGCCCTGTGTGTGGCCCCCCGGACACAGGAGAAGTGTTTCCCGCTCGCTCGCGCCTCTGGCTGCGGGAACTGCCTGACTCACGGAAGAACTGCCTATCGGCTCTGTAGGCACCCAGGTGCCTCTGCTCAGATGATGCTTGAAAACGGAGGCAGGAGGAGCTTCTGAGAGGTTTCCGCTGGAGTTTCTGACACGAATGGAACGCGGTGTTTCTGGAAAACGATTCTGTGGTTCAGCCTTGTCAGGAGCATCTTGCTGTCCATGCCTCCCGGGCTTCTTTGAGCATCGAATGCAGCCAGGCCACCGTCCAGGGGAGAAGCCTCAGTCCCCGAGACGGGGGCATGACTTGCTTGAGGTCACATCACCGGCCAGCAGCAAAGCTGGGCCGAGAACACGCAGCCGGGCCCTTCCTCGGCACCGCCTACGCGGCTGGCTCAGCAAGTGGCTGCGTGTGCTGGGCCCCGAGTTGTGGAAGCCGGTGAGCTGGGGTCTGGGCACCGGCTGGGAGGTGGGAGCCGCCCAGGGTGCTGGTGGCTGTTCATCGGGAGGGATATCCTCTGGGACTTTTCAGCGAGGCCCTGGGGCTCTGGGTGCAGCTCTGGGCCCCGAAGACGCGGCGGGAAAGAGATTTCAGTGGCTTGTTCCTCAGGCCCTTCAGCTCTGGTGTGTGAGGGGCGTGGAGGCCAGGGCGTAGACGCAGTGATCCGACCCTCAGTTTCCCCTTTTTAAGTTAAGAAAAGTGTAAAAGAAAACGTTTTGATTCTCCCTGATCCTTGAAGCATGGTGGTTAGTGAAAATGTAGACGCAGGGGCCCAGGCCCGGCCGGAGGAGCCTTGTTCGGTTTCTCGCCCTGATGGTTTAAGGTGCCAACGCAACACTACCTTCTTCATTCAGTCGTGAGGCGCCGGCGGC
>NW_005871899.1:92081-154895 GCF_000147115.1 Myotis lucifugus
CCTTTCCTGCTACTGCTCGGCCTGGCCCAGGCGGGCATCTGAGCCGGAGACCCTGCTAGTCACCGATTTGTCTTCAACCTGGGGTTCCTTCCTTCTGCCCACTTTCTCTCCAGAGCCCCAATGTGTTTCTTCAGGGGTTCTTTCATGATCAAGTGCCCTCCCTCCTATCCCCTTTGACTCCTTGAATGGCCACACTCTTACATAGATACACTTTGTTTTATAATGTTTGGATTTGTGTGTGTGTGTGTGTGTGTGTGTGTGTGTGTGTGTGTTTTCTTAAGAAATCTGAAGGCAAGGAATGGGCCTTTATTTATTGGGACTTGGTTGTGTGATCTGGGGCATATTTCTTTTTTTAAAAAAATATATTTTATTGATTTTTACAGAGAGGAAGGGAGAGGGATAGAGAGTTAGAAACATCGACGAGAGAGAGACATCGATCAGCTGCCTCCTGCACACCTCCTACTGGGGATGTGCCCGCAACCAAGGTACATGCCCTTGACCGGAATCGAACCTGGGACCCTTCAGTCTGCAGGCCAACGCTCTATCCACTGAGCCAAATCGGTTAGGGCTTGGGCAAATTTTTTAACCTCTTGGATTTGCATTTTCTTTTATGTATCATTGGAAAAACCATCTACCAGGGGAGCAGGAGGAGAGAAGTGAGTTTATAATTGGGTAAGAGCTTTGGAAAAACCGGCAAGTGTTACTCAAGCACCAGAGGTTCAACGATGATTGTTGTTATAATAACAGGAACAGCAGCTGACATGTATTGCCTGTTACCATGAGCTCAAGTGTTAGACATATTCAGTCAGTTTTCCTGTAACGTGACATATTCATTCCTAAAAAATCACAACACTATGCAAAGTTGTGCAAGTGGGAAAAATAGAGCTAGGGATATAACATTTACAAACGTTGTCAGTGACACATAAAAATAAAAATCAATTCACCAACCCTGGTTCGTTTGGCTCAGTTGGTTGGAGCGTCCTCCTGTACACCTAAAGGTTGCTGGTTCGATTCCCTGTCACAGCACATACCTGGGTTGTGGGTTTGATCCCCGGTCGGGGTGCGTACGGGAGGCAATTGACCAGTGTTCCTCTCATAGCTCTCTCTCTCTCTCTTTCTCTTTTCCTCTCTCTCTAAAAGTCAATGGACATATTCTTGGGTAAGGATTAAAAAAAAATTTATGGTTGGTGAAGGCCTGGGGCGGGGCACAGGAGTGGGCTGGAGGGGGTCCATGGGGGAAAACGGGGGACATATGTAATTCTTTCAACAATAAAGATGAACAAACAAAAAACTTGCTTTTAGATTTGGAAATTGTGTTTTTGAAAATTATTAAGTATATTCTATTGTAATTCAAATAAAGCAGCACTGCTAATTAAAAAAATTCATTCACCACTGAGTGGAAACGGTAGCAGTTTTGCACGTTAGAGCAGTGGTTCTCAACCTTCTGGCCCTTTAAATACAGCTCCTCATGTTGTGATCCAACCATAAGATTATTTTCGTTGCTACTTCATAACTGTAATGTTGCTGCTGTTATGAATCGTCATGTAAATATCTGATATGCAGGATGGTCTGAGGCGACCCCTGTGAAAGGGTCGTTCGACCGCCAAAGGGGTCTCGACCCACAGGTTGAGAACCGCTGCGTTAGAGGATTAAGAAATATATAAACACGGCAATAAATACGGCGTTCTTACTTTGAATCAGACCTGAAGTTTGGTTGTGAATGCCGGCTTGTGAGTTACAGAGAGGTGGAGGAAGAGGTTTTCTGAAACCCGGGGGACAGCAGTAACGCCAGATGTGGTGTAGCTCAGCACGTGTGTGCCACGGAAGCTGGTGGATGGTGGAGCGGTGTACATGTGGGCTTGTGTGTTCCTATGCAGCTCTATTTAGCTGGGGGCGGTTTTCCGCGTGCACCTAGCATTTCTCATGGGAGGGTTGCATATTCAAACATGCAGTTTGTGTTATACTCCTATTTTCTTCTCATATATCAATGGCATTGGACCAAACTACCATTTTCAAAACAAGTATTTCAGCAGAACTGACTGTATTATCTCACTTAGTCATCCAAACAGCCATTAAAGTGTGTGTTACTGTCTCCACGTCGTTAAAGAACCAGAATCAAATTTCGGTTTGGAATGCAAGTTTGGTGCAGGTTCCCCTGGATGTGCGGACCTCAGTATGAAGGTGTGTTCCAGATGCACCGGGACGGACCCGGTAAAGTGCATTCAGCCCTCTGGTTCCTCTGCCCGGCTCGGACCTGCAGTCCTGGAACCATGTCTGCAGTGTCCTGGGCCGCTGTGGTCACTCCCACGTCATGTGGAGCCTCCCCCGAGCCCCTGGTCTCAGGCTTCCTATTTCTCAGATTCTAGGTTCCATCTGCAGAGTCTCCACGGCTGCAAGTGAAGCTTCATCTTTTACACAAACATCCAAGCCCATCTGCACCTCATGGCTTGTCTGCTTCCTGGGTTCATGCCTTCTTCCCAGAAGCGGGGGAAACACTGATTCCATGGAGCTCTGTGGAGGGTGACTACTTCCTGTCTGTGTGGGAAGGGCTGTAGGGGCAGGGATGACCTCCAGCTGGGCCGGTTACAGATTAACTGGCTACAGGTTAACAGCTGGGCCTCCAACCAGGGGTGGGGCACCTCTTTTCTGCCCAGGGCCATGTGGATATTTACAACATTATTCTCGGGCCATACAAAATTACCAACTTAGAAAGTGGCTGCTATATTTGGTCAAACATTTAATTAACTCACCCCTAGTGCCTTGGAAGGGCCGGACCAAATGATTTCTCCGGCCTCGTACGGCCTGTGAGCCGGACGTTCCCCACCCTGCTAAACCTTCAGCTGGGCCTGTTACAGTTCCTTTGTTTAACCTTACAGTGGTTCTCAACCTTCCTAATGCCGCGACCCTTTAATACAGTTCCTCATGCTGTGGTGACCCCCAATTTCTGTGTGACAAATTGAACATAATTAAAGCATAGTGATTAATCACAAAAACAATATGTAATTATATATGTGTTTTCCGATGGTCTTAGGCGACCCCTGTGAAAGGGTCACGACCCACAGGTTGAGAACCGCTGCTTTAAACCTTCAGATTCTCAGCAAGCTCACCTGGGTCTGTTCAGGTGTCCCCCCACCAGATGGGGCACTCGTCAAGTTAGGGGCTTGGTCGTCAGACTCTTGCCACCTGTTCCCCATCTCGGTGCCAGCAGCTCGCAGCAGTCATCGGACATCCTGGGGCCATCGCCCTGCCTCCCCACGGGAAACGCCCTTCCTGCAGCTGCTCGGCCCGGCCGTGCTCGGCTTGGCCTTCCATCTCCCTCTCCAAGTGCCTGCTGCGCCCAGCGGTGCTGGCCAGTGGTGTGCCAGCCAACCCGCCTTTGCCCTCTGGGCAGCTGGCGACGATACCACTACCGCAGTCCAGTTCTCTAGCGTTGCAGTAGCAGTCAGTCCTTAAAACAGGGCCAGTTCAGTTCACCCAGTCCTGTTAGTTTTAAACGTCAGCTCACATCCAGTTCCAGCGTCCCCACCAACCTTCTGGGGCGGGTCCGCCTGCTGGGCCCAGGGTCCTGTGTGTGGCAAGGACCCCCTCCTTGACCTGATCTCTGCGCCCCTTTTCAGCTCGGTGTCATCTTTGGCCTGTCCTCGGCCTGCCCAGCCCAGTTTTAGCAAAGCGTCCCATTGAACTGGTTTATCAAGAACCCTCCCCACTTATCACCTTTGATATCCAATCAAGTTGCTCTTCCCCAACTTTTGATACATAACCAAGTTCCTCTTAGTAATTTTCCATCCAATCGCCCACCCTGCCTGCTGGCTAGAACTCCCCACTTGTTCCTGTTGTATGTGGAGTTGAGGTCAGCTCGCTCCCCTGTTGCAATCGTCTTCAATACAGTCCTCCTCGCCTGTTGAACTCATTGGGTGCACATTTTCCTTGACTGGTGGTTGCTTCCCCCGCCCCCTATGTCCAAGCCCCTCCCCCCCCCTCTGCACTTCTCCTCCAGGGTTGGGGTGGGGAAGAGAGAGGCCAAGAGGCCTCCCATTTGGGGACTGGCTCGGAAAGACCTCCGTGGTAGCCTGGGTACTCTGAGAAGCAGACACCCAGAGGGGAATAAGGAATGTATTAGAGCAGTGGTTCTCAACCTTCTGGCCCTTTAAATACAGTTTCTCATGTTGTGACCCAACCATAAAATTATTTTCGTTGCTTCTTCATAACTGTAATGTTGCTACTGTTATGAATCGTACTGTAAATATCTGATATGCAGGATGGTCTTAGGCGACCCCTGTGAAAGGGTCGTTCGACCGCCAAAGGGGTCGCGACCCACAGGTTGAGAACCACTGTAGTAGAGGGAAGACCTGCGAGAGGAAATGGGGAAGGAGCTGGAGAAGGCCGGAGAGCCCTCAGGCTGCGATGCAGGCCTGCCCCTGGTGAAGGAGAGATGGGAGAGCCGTGGTGGGATGGAGGCATCTTTGCTATCAGTCCAGTTCTAAGAAAAATCCAGCAAGGCTGCTTGCTGGGGGGGTGGGAGCGGGGATGGGATGGGGGTGGGGGGCGGGGAGGGGTATAGCCAAAGTTTCCTACCGGAGGAGTCCTGCATATCACAAGAATGAGCCTACATCATTCTGCCTGCCACTCCCAGTCACGGGGGGCGGGGGGGAGGGGGAGCAGCCTGTGGGGGCCTGGCAGTGATGTGAACACAGCGATGGGTCTCAGAGCGGGACACTGGGGCCATTGGTCAGCCCTGCCCCCTGCAGTTGGAGACCGGAGAGGCACAGTCTCATGGTCGCCGTAGGAACCAGTTTTGGTGGTTGACAGTTTCCCCTCCTTTGTAGAGAGGCCCTCACTCGTTTAGGGGGAGTCGAGCCCCCTTTCTCCTGGTTCTCTCTACCTCTCAGCCCTTCTGCGTGGTGGGCATGCCAGTGCTGCTGCTTTGTCACAGTCCTCTGCCCTGAGAGAGGGGGCTCAGGCTGGACCACCTCCCCGTCCTCAGCTCCTGCTCTGAGAGGTCTGCCTTGCAGACTTGGGCTAATGGTGGAAACGTCAAGCCCCGCCGCCTCCTTGGTGTGACTCAGCCCTCAGGATGCGCCCTTACCCCGACCTCCCCAGCGGGTAGCGATGTCTGCTGCGCGGTGCCACGTCCTGACACGCTTCCGCCTCCCTCGGAGTCTCCTTCCTCCTGCCCCCAGGCCCTGGCAGCGACAGGCGGTCTTGGCAAGGTTAAGACAATCCCACACATGACCCATGGGGGGGGTGTTTGGAGGACCCTCAATCGTGTAGAAATAGAGAGACATGTCAGATGTTCTTCCCCGCAGAGCCAGTGCCCCTCCCCTACGGCCTGGAAGGAGGCAGGGTTTGGTTTTGTTGCCGGTTCTGATGAAATGGTGTGGACGGGCTCCAGGGCTGGTTCCTGTGACTCCCGCGGTTCCCTGAATTTGAAATGTGAATTGGGTGGCTCACTGCTATGGCCCATTCAAACATCTGCCCTCAGATATGTCATGGTGTTCCCATGGGGGGCACTGCTTATGGGAGCCAAGGTTATGTTCCAGAGAGGAACGCTGAGACCGAGTCATGCCACCTAAGGCCAGTGATCCTCGGAAGGGGACGTGTGGCATATATATGGTTTCAGAGAGGAACAGAGAGGGAGAGAGAGACATCAATGATGTGAGAGAATCATTGATCTGCTGCCTCCTCCACGCCCCCTACTGGGAATCAAGCCTGCAACCCGAGCATATGCCCTGACCGGGAATTAAACCACGACCTCCTGGTTCACAGGTCGATGCCCAACCACTGAGCCACACTGGCCGGGCGGTTCCCACTTCGTTAGGCAGAGATAATACCTGCTGGAAACATACCTGGAGATAATACCCTGGAGGAACTTTGTAGAAGGTCACCCCCAACTTCAGAGCAGCCTTCTCCACTCTCAGAACAGGATGCTGCTCCCAGCTGTGGAGGGAGGCCTTCTCCTCTAGCAGCTCAGCCTCCGGGCACATAGGAATCCCTGGAGTGATGTCAGCATGCAGGTTCCAGAGACTAGAACTCACTGGACTGGGTGGGGCCCCCGGGCGGTATTCTCACCAGGCACAGGAGGGGTTCTGCTGTGGCCTTTCCCTTTGGGAACCACTGATCCAGTGTGCAGCTCTAGGAAAGCCTCTCTCCCGTTACAGTGGTCTCAGGCCCAGTGAGGAAGCGGCGGGGGAAGTGAGGGTGCAGGGGGGTGGAAAGATGCCGGCCCCCCACCTAAGGGGACTGTCATAATCATTGTCACACAAATGTCTGTCCCAGTGAGACAGGTCTTGCAAGAAGATGAAAGGGGGTTGCCAGAGAGGACAGAATAGAGAAATATGCACCAGGCATAAAGCTTGTAGGGAGTAGTTTCAGAGGAGAATGGGCTGTGGCCGCGCGGATGACATTACAGGGCAGCCTGTAATGGAGACACTGGGAGAAAAGATGAGCACCATGCAGGAAGCAGAAGGAATTTGGTGAGAAGGAAAATCAGATACTGAGAGAATCAGAAATTAAATGGAAATTTAAACTTGAAAACAGCTAGAGCCCCTTTCTTCAAATCAAAACTAAGGACCAGATGAGAGATGGGATGCGAGGCTGCGGAAACCGACCTGCTGTCTAGGAATGAAGTCGCTGCTGGGAAGAGCTGAAGACACCCAGGATGAAGCGTGCCTGGCACTAATGATGTCAGAGGCAAACGAATCTTGTAACTCCAGCAGGCGAAGAATGTGGTTGATGAACAGACTCCATCAAGTGGGTGGATAACATGAAACAGCCCTTGTGAAAGGACGCATAAAAAGAACTGCAACATAAAGGGGTCCGCCTGAAAACACGCACAGGAATGACTGGATATTAGATGCATCAAGACCGTACTACGGAAAGGTGTGTTTATGAGGAAGAGGGTAGAGAACTTGCTCAAATGATCGGATCGAATGAATTTTAGTAATCTCCTGCAAGACACTGTACTTAAGAAATTTAAATAGAAGACTGACAAGGAAGTCTTTATTTATACCTTTGCTCTAACATATCAATCGGCAGGTTTTACAAGAATTTATCGCTAATAAGGAATCTCAGAAAACTTCCAGGCAAAATGGACAAGGAGGCCCAGATGTCATCCAGCTACTGAGTGTGCAATAATGAATATAGTGGAAAAAGAATTTAACTTCTTTAATTACAGAATTTTCCCCTAGGGAAGAAAGTTTCCCCAAACTGCAACGGTTAAAATTCCAGCAGATACAAACAGTCATAAGCTATTACAAGGACTCGGTGCTGATAAAATTATCTAAAATTTTAATTTAGTGACTTGTTGCCAGCTTGTAATGCTTAGGCTGACTTTGTGGCAGGGCTTCAAGCCAGCTCGAGCTAGTTTGAGCTGACAGAAAAGGAGGCATTCATTCAAAAGAGACAGGGGTGTCTTCTGGAATCAAAGGGCAGGGGTGCAACTGAGCCCCCGGAAGGACAGCGAGGGTCCTATCTTGCCTCCGCGTTCAGCTTTTTTCTGTGATTTTCCCTATTTCTTTTCTTTCTATTGGGTGGTTGGTCTTTTCCTTAGGGGTTTGTGATAATTTTTTTGTTTACCTTTGTTCAGCTTTGCCTGTAGAGGGCGCAAGAGTCATGCTTCCCTTGTCAACTGGCACCATGTTCAGCTTTGCCAGCAGAGGGCGCAAGAGTCATGTTTCCCTTGTCAACTGGCACCATGTTCAGCTTTGCCAGTAGAGGGCGCAAGAGGCACGTTGCAGGAGAAGGGCTCTGTTTCTGGTTCTGGTTCTGTGCTTGCTGGGCAAACTCTTGGACACAGGCGCATGCATGGGGCTCAGGTCTGGCTCCTGCAGCCTGGGCAGCGCATCCAATCCTAGGTCCCTGCAGCTCCTTCAGTGTCCGGCTCCTGCGGTGCCCGACAGCCAGCAGCACCCGGGGGACCAGCCGCTTCTCTGGGCAGCAACCTCTTCCTGAGCCCAGTTGGTCAGTAACCTCCGCGTTCACTGGGTGAAATCTGATAGTTAGACAAGGGGGTGGGGGCTGAGGAGCCAGTGAAACGAGGTTCGGGTGGAGCAGAAGGAACTGTGTGTGACGGAAGATGGCCCAACCTGCCTCTGCATTAACATGGAGAGATCCCAAAACACAAGCAACAACAACGAATCGTGGCCGATGCCTCGAGAGGAAAAGCGGTGCAGGTGGCTGCGTTCACTCACTGAGTTTCCTTTCTCTTGGTGGCTTTCTAACGGCTACACAGAAACTACTTACAAAATTGGATCCAGCTTTTCTCTATGTTTTATTGAGATAATCGGTCTTCTGCAGAAATCGAGCATGGCCAGAGCAGACCTACTGGCAGTACTCAGAGTTTCAGGAACTCTTGGTACTGCTGGTGAGGATGTACCCGTCCAGCGAAGAACACAGGTAAATCGTGTCCCAGACATTCTACTCTGAATTACAGACTCCAGGGAAATCTTCACAGAGCCATAGGGACCCTACGCTTATGTTTGTTTTGTGTGGGATAAAGCATTTGTGGTGGAAGGGACTTGGAGGTCATATGAAGGGAGGGTTCACGGCGGGGAGCAAAATATGGTGGCTTCACATCACAGAGCAAAGGCGGCTCAGGGGTAATAAACTAGATGGACGTGGAGCAACAGGGATGCCCTCTCCGCATCCGAAGGCTGCTGTGTTGGATCGCACGAGGCAGGGGTCCCGTCCTCTACTACGTGACTCACACAGAACCTGGTTGGCTCACTTGGACTGCGTTCATTTAGCTTTTTAAATTTTAAGTAGTTTTATTGATTTCAGAGAGGAAGGGAGAGGGAGAGAGAGAGAGAGAAACATCAACGATGGGAGAGAATCATTGATCAGCTGCCTCCTGCACGCCCTACACTGGGAATTGAGCCTGCAACCTGGGCACGTATTCTGACTGGGAATCAGACCAGGAATTGAACCGTGACCTCCTGGTTCATAGGTTGACGCTCAACCACTGAGCCACACCAGCCGGGCTAGTTTTTAACACTTGGAGTGCGGGTGAATTTCCCGCCAAAATTTAAATTTTAAATAGTTTTATTTTGTTCCATCCACCAAAAGGGTGGATTACAAACAAATATTGGATTACAAACAAATATTTGGTAATACGCAGTTACAATCGGCCCGAGTTTACACGTTTCCCGCACTCCACCGCAAATCTATATGAACCGAGTTAAAGACGGCTCCCGCGGAGTACGCGCAATTCACGCGAGCCGACTTAACTCGTTTCCCGCACTCCAATTAATAGTTTAGTAGGACAACGAAAAGTATTTTCTATTTTAAGAATAAAAACATGAAGCAAAGAAATCAAAGCCTTCACTTGAGATGCAGCAAATTGACTATGAAATTGAGGACCACGGGAAATAAAAGGAAGCTCTGAATGAAAAGTAGCAATTATTTTATCCCATAATATGGAGGCACATGGAGGCGGAGCACTGAAGCTTACACTGTGCTGAATCTTGTGACATTCAATTTGGAGCAACCATGAGATATTATCTTACACTTAGTTCCAGCACATATTCTCTATGATCTGACAATCCTTTCCTGGGCAGGCGTACAAAGAACCTATCCAACAGGCCCATAGGGGACATATCCGAGGATGGTGGCAAGGTGTGGGGAGCACTCTGGGTGTGGATCAAACCCATCAGCTCTTTTGGGAAGTTCTGTTCCTCCCTACACTGCTCCCTTTGCACTCGTTCCACCTGCAGAACTGAGCTCACCTTTCAGGACCCCATTCAAAAGCCCCCTCTTCTGTTAGGCCCTATGAATCTCCCCAATGGTTTTTGTTGCTTCTTACAGAATCCATGACAGTTTTCTATCACTATTTTCAACGCCTGTATTGTTCTGATAATATTGCCGTACTGCCCTCCCCACAACTGGGCAAGGAGCTGCCTGAGGAGCAGGGTTCTGGCACATGACAGACTCACTGAGTGCTCATCGGATGCATGAAAAAACAAATTACAAGAAAATGTGATTAGAGGCCCTGGCCCAGTAGCTCCGTTGGTGAGAGCATCATCCTGATACACCAAGTTTGCAGGTTCGATCCCCAGTCAGGGCACATACAGGAATCAACCAATGAGTGCACAAATAAGTGGAACAATTGATCTCTCTCTCTCTTTCTCTCTCTCTCTCTCTCTCTCTCTCTCTCTCTCTCTCTCATTAAAAATCAAACAATAAATTAAAAAATGGGAACAGAACTTAACAAATTGTCCCAGGGTCAGAAGTTCTGACGTCCAGTCGCAGCTCCACCATAACTCTCTGTGTGACTCGGGGGAGACACTCATTTCATCTTGTCTTGGTTTAGCAGAGTGTCAATGACCAATAAGAACCATTCCCCACAGGATACTCAACTCTATCACATGAGATAAAGGCTGTAAAAGTGCCCATCAAATGTAGTGAGGTCACACTACTCATCTAAAGTTGGGGAAATCAATGGAAGACAGGTTAGCAATGTCCAAAGGTTGGAACCAGCATGAGTGCTCACTGAGAATCAGGGGACCCGCCTTGTAGTCAACACTGTCACCAACAACCTTCACAGTATTGAACAAGTCCCTTTTTCTCTGGGCCTCGGTTGTGTTACTGTAAGTTACAGGTTGGGAATAGATTGTCCCGAAGAGCCATCTGCTTTAAGGATGTGACATTCTTGAGACGGAGGACAATGGGACTCTGGGCGGAACTGACTGATGTGCATTGGGGCAGGGACCCTTTATGTCACGAATGCCCTTAGGAACCCACATTTCATTTGATGTCATCTCCCACCAGTATATGGGCAAAGCATGGCCTTAAGCGCCCCCTGGCGTCCATGTTGCAGAATGCTGCAGGGTCTAACCAGCAGCAAGCAGTTCCTGAACCCTGACTGCCACCTGCACCTGGACAGAAAGTCCACCCTGCTCCACGCGCACTGAGCAGCATTCTGAGCATCTCCTCTGTTGGCCCAAAGCACTGAGGAGGCGACAGGAAATGTCCCAGGGCCCGGGGTCTACACTCATCTCCTCCACAGTCACAGCTTCCAAATCTCTGGGGTCAGAGCCTCTCTCTGCCCTCAGACCCTGAGCTCTGGTTCAGCTGGGCTTTTCCTGAGGCTCTTCTGTCTCACCAGAGCCCAGAAGCCATTCTTTCTGACGCCCGAAGGCTGAACAAGGTTGTGGAGACAGCCCGGCTTCTCCTTTTACATCAGTCCTCTTCAGTGCTCTGAACCCCCTGGTGAGGATGGACTGCAGCCTTGTACGGCACCCGCCATGGCACAAGTACACTGTCTCAGGACAAATGGGTATTCTCTGTGGACCACACCCAGGGTCCCTGCTCTCAAGGAGATCAGCCCTGTAGGTTGACACGGAGAGAAAGGAAATTCGAATGGAGTCTGATGAGACCTACCGCTGACCCTGAGGGCCATAAGCACTGAGAACGTGAGCCCATCGCGGGGACATTGCACAGGCTCTTTAGGATTCGATTCCTAAACCAGAAAGATGAATAAGTACTTGTCTACCCTCTTCATCCTGATTTCACAATGGCAGCCGATGAAGGCTTGTGAAATTAAATGAGGTCTGGGAATCAGGGGGCAGGTCTACCTTAGAGGCCCATGGTGAGGGCAGTGCACTTGCGCGCACTAGCAATGGGTCTGGAGGCGCAGCCACCTGCCTTGCATGGAGCGTCTCCTTACCTGGGAAGCTCAGAACTGTGTTCTCAACAGAAGCTGTTTCCGCTGAAACTGGTTTGCCTCAGTGGATGGAGCGTAGGCCTGCGGACTGGGGGGTCCCGGGTTCGATTCCGGCCAAGGGCATGTACCTTGGTTGCGGGCACATGCTCAGTGGGAGATGTGCAGGAGGGGACTGATCGATGTTTCTCTCTCATCGATGTTTCTGACTCTCTATCTCTCTCCCTTCCTCTCTGTAAAAATCAATAAAATATATTTTTTAAAAAAGAAGCTGTTTCCAATTTCAATTACACTTTTCAGTTTGGCTCTACTTTCCTGGGTCCTTTCCCAAATTTCACAGCCATCCTCCAAACTGGAGGCAGAGGGTGTTAGAAATAAGGAGCGGGGGCTGGAGGGAACTGGGAGGAGAAAAAGGAGGGAGATAGGAGGGCTGGCCCAGGCCCTGGTGTGGGACAACTGTGCTAGTGACCTATTGCTGAGAGTTACCCCACACTAGAGACTTAACCAGCACACACTAATTAGCTCACACGTTTGTGACGAGGTATCCCGCAGGGCTCAGCTGGGACTTCTGTGGTCTCACTTGAAGCAGGATCTGTGTCACTGAAGGTCAGAGCTCACACGGGGGAAGTAGGTCTTTAGGATTCAGTTTGGATGGAAGGCCTGACTTCCTCTCTGTCTGTTGGTCTCATTCAGTGCTAGGCCATGTGGGTCTCTCCAGATAGCAACTCACAGCACAGAGGCTTATTCCTCAGTGTGGAGAAAGAGAGAGAGAGAGAGAGAGAGAGAGAGAGAGAGAGAGAGAGAGAGAGAGAGAACACAGATCAGAGTGAGCAAGTGGGTAGGCACTGAATATTTAAAAAATTTTCCAGGGTGGGAAGAGACCAACCAAAGAACTGGATGCATATATGCATAACTCAGGGACACTGACAGTAGGGTGGTGAGGGCCTATTGTCTTCACCAATAGGGTGGGGGGCAGGGATTGGCTAGAAGTGGTCAATTGGGAAAAAAGGGGACATATGTAACACTTTCAACAATAAAGATTAACAAAAAAAATTAATTTTATTTAAAATTGTTAATCCCCCCCCCAAATTGACTTGAGGCAGAGAGAGGGAGAGGGAGAGAGAGAGGCATCAATGTGTGAGAGAAGCATCAATTGGTTGCCTCCTGTATGCACCCCGATAGGGATCAAACCCACAACCTAGGTATGTGCCCTGATAGGAACCGAACAGCAATCCTTCAGTGCACAGGATGATGCTCAACCACAATGGCCCGGCCAGGCACTGACTTTTAGGACCAAATCATGGAGGTCATGTTGGATCCCGTTGCCGTCTTCTATGGAGTCACTACTGACACCCACACTTACGGGGAGGCACACATTCACACCACACGAGGAAGGTGGGGACCATGGGGAGTCACTGAGGAGAGAACCGGTGACCCGAGAGGTCCATGCCTTGCCCAGGATCACAGACGGTCAGAATGCAGGGCCTGGGATAAACCCTGCTGTGTCCTCAAAGGTGGGGTCCTAGGTGCCCCTTGGTTTCCTCAGGGCTCTGGAAAAGGCTGTGCTGGTGGAATCGTGTGCAGACATGGAGATGGCATGGGGGAGACGGTGGGCACTTGGCAGCCTCTACAGTATTTGTCTGAAAAGGCGCCCAGATCTGGAATCACGATGGTGCACCTCTGTCCACAACCCACCCGCAGTGGGGAAAGCCGGGCCCCTTATTCTGAGCTCATGTTTAAGTAGTTGTGGTTCACACCCTCATTGGATAATTGGGAAACTGAAGCCCGGAGTCAGGCAGGGATTGGCCAGGGTACATGCCATTCAGAGCTCAGAGTTCAGGAATGTGCAGGCCTTCCAGGCCAAGGCTCCCACCTCCCACAGAGTTGGTCTGAAAATTAGAAATCCTGACATACTGGGCAGTTCCTGCCTGTTCCTCCCTATGTGGGGGCTGTTCTATTCTGGGATCCAGAAAGGGAGCTCTGGCAGGTACATGCACAAGCACACACACACACACACACACACACACACACACACACTAGATGTGATGACCTTGGGTGGGATTAGAAGAAAAGAAGACACAGAAGAGGTGAGAATAGGAAGAAAAAAGAGGTTGGAGGCACTACCTACATGTGACTGTTCTCCTCCTACTTTACAGCTCCTCCCTCACAGGAGCCTGAACAGCCCTAAGAAGCTCTTGCTCCATAACCCATTGTGCAGGCAGGAGAGAGATGGCCCTGACAGGCGCACTGACTTATTCAGGATCAAGAAGAGGTAAGAATGAGGGGTTGAGTCTGAGCCCAGGTCTGTCTCCTCAAATCTGGGACCCTGGCTGCACCCAGAGCTCCTAGGGGGCTGGGCAGAGGGGTGTGTTGGTGCCACTGTGCACAGATAAGGTGTTTCATGGAGAAGAGGGGTCTGCAGACTGCAGCCCACAGGACTACTTGCATAGCTGTCATGAGATGAGGGGACTCAGGGAAGACAATCCCAGGTATGAGGTCACTATCCAATAGGACTTGCAACCCCCGTAACCAGGCAACCACACCTAGCCCACCAGGCAGCTCACTTGCCAAGAGGCATTTGCCAGTGCAAGATGTTTTCTTCCTGTTTTCCCCGTGATTGGTGCTCTTGCTTCCGGAGACCCGGCAGTGAGAGCTTTTTCGGACGGGTCCGACGTTGGTTCAACCGTCGTCCCCGACGTATCTATCCACATTTTAGAATTTGGCCTCAGGTAACACAAGGTGACTGGGGGTCAGAACAATCTTGGCCAGGCCACCTCTGTGCGCCATCCCTGTGCAGCTCACATCCCCTCCCCTTCATGTGTGGGGAAGAGGGACCTGAAGGGAGAAGCCTGGGGCGGGAACAGCTTTCGGGCAGTGGATCCCCTAGAGGTCCCGCTGTGATCAGACCTCAGGGCAGGCAGGTGGAGATGCGCTTCCAGAGGGATCCCTTATCTGTGCCAATGGGAGCCCTAGCACTCAGGCTGTCCCACCTTTTTCTCCACAGTGGAGGTCTGAGTGCATCACGGTGGGTGTGTCCGGAATAGAGGGTCACATGGGTTACAGATCCAGCAAAACAGGGCTCAGAGGCTTTTCTCCTGGTGACTGGGAACTGTCTTTACAGAGCTCCGAAGAGGAGAACAGAGAGGAGCTGACTGATGGAGTCCTCAACTCCATGCCCCATACATCGTCCAGCGTGCAGCACGGCCGCAGGGTGAGTGCCGGTGCTGAGGTGACCCAGACTCCAGGGTCCCATGTCATCAAAGGGAGCCCTGGGTTCCAGAAGCTGCCCTGCTACTCCCCTAGGTGCCTCCTAGAGTCCAATTTCCAAAGGAATCTGGATCCCATATCCTCCCCACAACCGACTCTCACTGTCCAACCTCTTTCAGATGAGATGCAAAGTCACTGCCCACAAAGTTTTAGGAATATCAGAAGAGAGACTTTGCTCCATTTCACGTCATGCTCAGTAAGAGTATTTTTGCATTTTTCTACAGACCCCCCTCCTTTTTAAATATATACTTCATTAATTTTTTTCACAGAGAGGAAGGGAGAGGGATAGAGAGCCAGAAACATCGATGAGAGAGAAACATTGATCAGCAGCCTCCTGCACACTCCCCACTGGGAACGTGCCCTCAACCAAGGCACATTCTCCCGACCAGAATTGAACCTGGGACCCTTCAGTCCACAGGCCGACGCTCCAACCACTGAGCCAAACTGGCCAGGGCCAGACTTTCCCTTTTTAATGCCCATCTCCATGTGTCCATGTAGGCTTGACAATCCTTACAAAACTTCTCCCACTCTTACACATCATCGTGATTAATAGGGATGCTTTTCCCAAAAGGACATGGGCTCAAGGTACCAAGTCTGTTGCTTTGCTCTTTGCTGCCCCTAGACCACACACCTGTGGCCCCTCCAGGTCAGGGGTTGGGGCCTCCCTGGGCTGCACAACATACCAGGAGGGGGACCTGTTATCAGGGCTGGCTATCTAGCTGTTCACTGCTGTGGGACCTGGACGTGACCCCCTTATGTTGTCATGTCAACGGTCCTGCCCTGAACACTCCACTTGTCCTAATATCCAGACCCTCTCACCCCAGGAAAAGCCTCTGTGTTCCCATCTTAGAATGGGATGTTCTGTCAGAAATCCCAGGGTGACCTTGTTAACACAGGGAGATGCTGTCCATCCTCTGCAAAGAAATGACTAAGACACCAATGTGTCTCATCATAACTCACCTCCAAGTCTACGTTGCCTGCCAAGAACCTTTTCTCTTGTCCATGTAGAAAACATGGAAACCTTTGCAGAATTTTTGTGAGTTTATTTGAGCCAAAGTGTAGACAATTGGGGTGAAGCAAAATCTCAACCGAAGGAGATAATAACGCTCTGGAGAATGGCAGCTTTGCACCTCATTGTATACATCACAGTCAAATGTGGAGACTTGTGTGGGTCTCATGAAATCCATTGTTGATAGAGGAGGGAAGCAGGAGAAAGCACAGCAGGGAGGTCTCTGGGCCTGGATAAGAGGTAAAATGATAGACACGCACGTCTTTCACTGAGGTGTGTGCGGGACAGTTAACAGTGAACTCAGTAACAATGAGGGATGTGTGGTCTCTGCAGAGAGTAGAGCGGTGCCTGTGCTCTGAGGGGTCTGACTAAAGAGGAAAATTACTTTGACATCCCAAAAATATGTTGTTACTAGTGGCCTGGTGCACGAAATTCATGCATATTAAAAGGGAATTAATTAGAGGAAATATTTTAATATTGCTATTTTCCCTTTCTCTATAATAGAAGTGTCAGAGATGAAAGAAAATTAGTAAAATGTATATGAAAATCTCCCTCCTATCACAGTTGGAGCGTGCTGCGGGACCCAGAGTCAAGTCCCCGCCCACCCAAGTCAAGTGCATGCCTCCAAATTGTGTAAGACCCAGACCCAGCTGGCCCTACTCCTGTCAAGCCCCACAGGGCAGGGGGTGTAACCTTAGGTCCCCTATCAAACCCCACCAGGTGGGGGGCATGGCCTCAGGTCCCCTGGTGCAGCCTCAGGTCCCCCGGGTGGTGCCGGGGTGGCAGACATGGCCTCAGGTCCCCCGTCAAGCCCCACTGGGCGAGGGGCGCAGCCTCAGGTCCCCCAGCACGATGGCGTGAGGGCACAAGACTCCCATTAGCATATTGGCTCTTTATTTATAGGATAGATTCAAAAAGACAATAGACAGGCTCAGTTAAGGTAAAGATTGACCTTTTTCAGGGAAGATGACAGCCTAGGACACCACTGCTTTGAGTGAAAAAACAAACAAACACTTTAATTTCAGACCATCCTTTGTGGTTACTTTAGGTGTCTGAGTTTGCAAGGCCGCCAGGTTAGCATGTGGTCCCTGCAATCACTCCTATCCCACCTCTTGCACCCATCACTGAGTGCTTGGGGTTTGGTCTGAGCTGCAGCACCCAATCCACCTGGCAGTTTATGAGCTGCCTCTGATGGCATGTACCCCCTCTCCCTTCACAGGATAGAAATCAGACCCCCATCTCGGCACCCGCGGTCCTGGACAGCATGCCCGCCGCACTCAACATACAGGTGCCCATGAACTTGTTTTCCACCTGGGAGGTGGAATGCTCCAGCCCCACCTGCCTGCCCAGGCTGTGTAGCCTCAACTTAAACAAGCTGCTCATCTACAAGCAGCTGGAGAAGGAGCTCAGCGCTGTGGTGATCAGTGTCAAGATACAGGGCTCCAAAAAGATCTTGAGGTCGGATGAGATTCTGCTGCCCCCTAGTGGTCAAGTGCAGACCGACCTGGCGCTGACCTACTCCCTTCAGTATCCTCACAACCTAAACAGAGCAAGAAACAAGCTGCAGATCCTGCTGCAGAAGAAGCAGCGTCTTAACAACGAGACCCTCCTGGGTTACCGGACGCTCGCCATGGGCACCATCGACATGGCTGAGGTAATGCAGCGACCCCTCGAGGGTGGCCGGATGCTGAGCCTCCATAGCACCATCACGGAGGCCCACGTGGCTGAGGTCAACATCGCCTCCCTGTCCAGCCAGCCCATCGACCCCAAGGACAGCACCCAGCAGGCCGGCCCCAAGGCCCGGGTTCGTTACTCAGAGATGGAGTATGAAGTATTCTTGGATCAGCAGGGCAGCTCTGATCCCGAGCTCGGGCAGGACCAAGAGGAGGAGGACTTCGACTTTGCGGAGCCCAAAAAGCAGCGCCAAAGGGTAGGAAGATCGCCATTCACCATCAGGCAGCAAGATGCCAGCGAGAAAGTTGGGGCGTGGCTTCGCAGGGTCCAAGAGTGGGAGGAAGACCTGGACCTGCAGCAGGAGTCTTCGGAGGATGTCTTTCAGGTGGAGGACTTGGACCTGCTGTACGATTCAATACGGAACAGTGACAGTGGCCCATGAGAGAGTCCTCAGGACCCCGAAGCCCTGGCTGAGGCCATACTTGGAAGACCTGTCCCAGCCCAGCTGGCAGATGGAGGCTAGAGCACCCACAGTGCCAGCACCAGGAGGAGCCTCCAGGTCCACTCAGGTGACGGAGAAGATGAGCCCGAAGCAAACAGCGGGCGCATCACCAAGACCGAGTCTCTCCTCATCTTGTCCACCAGATCCCAGGGGGAGCAGGTGGGCCGCTGGGGCTGGAGCACATCCCTGAAGGAGGGGCAGGTGGCACAGCCAGGAACAAGCGGGCCAACAGCCTGGACAACAAGCACTGCCCCGACCCGCTGAGCCAGCTGCAGATCCCCAGGGAGACGGTGTACCACCAGCTGAAAGATCTCTCATCTCTGACAACCAGCTGCCCCAGAACATCTCCTCCTCAATACCTCCGACTGGAAGGGGCAGTTCCTGCCTGAGTCCTGGAGCAACACATGCTGCCCGGGCTGTGCACCTGCTCCAAGGCTGAGGACCAGGCGGCCTTCAGCACCATCCTCTGGTAGATATAGAAATATCGTCACTACAATGCCCAGCCTCCAGCCTGTGAAGATCGTGGTGTCAGGGGCACAGCAGTACTTCAGTGCTGTACTGCGGCTCTTCCTGAAGCTGCTGTCCTACAACCTGTGCCCCTGCCCCCCTGGCTGGGCTACATGCACTTCCTGGTCATCCTGCCGGGTTACCACCTTATGGCCCACTCCCTGGGCTCCGTGCATGACCGCTACAGGAGCTTCTTCCAGGACCTGCCCAGGCGGGACCTGTTCTTCAAGGAGGCCCAGAGGACTGTGCAGGACACGCTGGCCATGATGTTGAGAATCACCAGTACATTAACTTCCATATTAAATTTGCATCCACATATGTTTATTTTCTATTATTTGGATTTTGTTGTAATTTTTTTAATATCATTAAATATAAAATGTAAAGGAAGTAAAAATCACCCCAGGTCTTGTTAACAAAATTTTTCCAATTTTGTTTTCTTACTAAATTATTTTTATTCACTCAATGTGCTGGTGAACATACTAGTAAATATTTTCATCATTTTTAATGGCTGCATGTTATTACATTTTGTGATTGCATCATATATATTTTTAATCAATATTGTGATGATATTTAGCTTTTTTCCTGTCTTCCCTATTACAGACAATGAATCAGTAAATGTCTTTGTCCATCGCTTTTGGACACATTTCTAGGTACATTCAAAGGGAAGCACACTTCATTGTATACATATTGCCAGAGTGTCCTCCTGGGAGAGAGTTTCAACTTGCATCCCCCAAGTTCATGGGAACTGTCAGGTTCATGCAGCCCTGCCAATCTGATCTGTGAAACAGGTTTAATTCTCACAGCACTCCTTACTGGTAAATCAAGGTGAAGATAAATAAGTTTTTTTAAAAAAATTAACTCAATACCTTAAGGAAATAGCAAAAGGAACTTTTTGGAGCTAAATCACAAATACTGAGAAAGGTATCTCTCCAAGATGCAAAGATAACAATTATAAGTTATACTGATTATTATTGCAGATATGTGAGACCCAGAAACTGTTTGCTTTTATGCTAGAAACTAGAGGCCCGATGCACGAAATTCATGCAAGAGCAGGCCTTCCCCTTCCCCTGGCTGCCAGCACTGGCTTCCCTCGCAGCCCCAGCTTCGTCTGGAAGGTCCTCCGGAAGGATGTCCGGTCTAATTAGCATATTACGCTTTTATTATTATAGATCATTATGATAGGATTAGTCACTGAAGCAAATACCAAACTGCTTATATTTGTTCTTCTAGTTCTTTGTAAATTTAATTTTATATTTCTTGAAAGTCTTGGAAGTATGCTACACAGTCAATTTCTCTCTCTCTCTCTCTCTCTCTCTCTCTCTCTCTCTCTCTCTCTCATTCTTGAAAAATACTGTCTCCATATTACTGAGTATTTTTCCACACACACTGAAAAGGAGAAAAATGTACATTCAACATTGTCATTTTGTGACTTTAAAAAACAAATAAACAAAAAGGACCTGCTTTTGAGTAGACAAATTCTAGTTCTAGAAATTTATCTTAAGAATATAATTATCTCTGATGGCGGGATTGGGCCAGGTGCTGGGGATCCCACCATGGACAGGATGGACAACATGGCTTTTCTTCCCCTCATGGAGTTTGTAAACCAGGACAGGAGAGAGCTTCTCAAAGCAAGCAGACAGGACAAAAGAACCACAAACCGATAAGTGCCACCAGGAATCAGTAACTTGAAATAGAGAGTCATGGGGGGTGGGGAGGAAAGGGCAACCTCTTAGATGAGATGGTCAGGGAGATTGTCTCTGAGAGACATTGAAGCTGAGTCAGACAGCTGAGAGCATCTGACACTCAGAAAGTTGGGAAAAGAGCTTTGCAAAAAGAAGGAAGAGCATCTGCAAAGGCACAAAAGTGTGTATCAAGGACTGAAAGGAAGCCAGTGCTGGTGTTTTGTGAGTGAGGCTGGGAGAGACACTAGTTGAGGTTGGGAGGTCCATGGGGCCCAACAAGCCAGTGAGTCGTTCTGTTTTATGTTTTAAGGACAATGGGAAGTCATTAAAGTGTCTTAAGCAGGTAGGGTGGGATGGTTGGTTTTAAGTTGAATGGATTGCTCTGGTTGCCAGGAGGAGAACAGGTTGTGTTAATCCCTGAGTTCGGATCCCCAATAATCAACCACCAGGGAGCCTTTTCTGATGCAAAAGCAGAGAGTCTTTTATTCAAACCCTGGTTTGGCTCCCAGCCTCTTTCCGACACAGTGGTGAGACGAGAGAGGGAGATCCCCAGGAGAACAAAGGTTATATAGGGCTAGTCATTTGGGTGGGCTTAGGTAAGTGACGTGGGTTATAGAGACTGGTCACTTTGGTCAGGGTCTTTCAGCAGGGTCTTACAGCACAGTGGTCAGGAAGTGACCAACACATTCTAAGGTTTGAGCCATTCCTCACTACGTCCTGATTGGTCAACAGCGACGCATAGGGAACATTTTATGATATAGCCTTGTTAGGACCTTAGCTTCGGTTCCTTGAGCTTCATTGGTCCACTCAGGCGGTGGTTGGGGGAGTTAGGACATTTCTGGCATTCCTGTGGTCACTCCCTGGGGGGGGGGGGGGGGTTTAGGCTGAAGACCCAGCTCTACAGGTATGGGGACAGTCAGTTCTGCTTTGTTCTTTCAGTTGAAGACAGCACAAGATCAGAAGCAGAGAGAGCAGTGGCCCAGCAGGTGGAGAGAGTGGCCTGAACTAGGAAAAGAACTACCTCCACTTGGAGGTGAAATCATGAAATGTCCATGGAATTCAAGAAACAGTGTAAACAATGAAAATATATGAGTCCTCGTAAATTTATGACAACATTGTCATCAAAAAAATTTGGAATTACTGTAACATCTATGGATAGACAACTGAGTAAATGACATTATTGTGCATACACAATGAAATACATATGCAGTTGTAAAAGGAGTCATGTTATGTTAAGGTAGACATGAATTTTCCATGATGAAGTTTAAATTGAAAACAAAAGTTTGTGTCATCTTATTTTTAATAACATATATATGTGTTTGTATGTTACCAGAAAAACCTTCAAGTCCATTACCAAATCATTAACATCGGGAATTTTATTTTTAAATAACAAGATATTGAAAGATCTATTGTCCATACAATTTGATTCTATAATTCTGTTTCTACTGATAGAGATCCTAATAAATCATTCAAAATGCAACAAATTTTATAAAGAAAGATATCCACCACAGCATTATGTATGTTTTTTTAAAATAAAAAGAGCCTAAATGCCCATCAAATAGGCAATGCTTAAGCCCATGATGGTGCCTAAAGAGGTGAAATATCATGCAGCATGTTTACAGTCAACAGACATTTCTTGTGAGATAAGGATAACAAGACGGAAACTATTTCAACAAGCACAGGAAAACACTAGAGGCAAATATACAAATATGTTGCATGTGATTGTCTCCCGGTGATGGGATTTGAGGTGATTTTACTTCTGTCTGTTTCTCAGTGGACTGAGATCCAGGACTTCTCCTGGGTAAGAATTACTCCTTCCTCTCAATGTCCTAAGGGCCCAGCCAAGGTCTTGGGGCCCAGAAGACATGAGTACTATCTGCCTAAGGGGAGATCATGTGGCTAAGCCTCCAGCAAGGATTGGCTTCCCCCAAGCTCCTTGCTCAGATATGAATCACTAAGAAAGTACTACCCTCCCTCCCCCCCCACCCCCCGCCAGAAGCTTGCTCAGTAAGTAACATGGGTGTCGGATTTTCTTGAACAGTGTTTGAGAATATGGCTCTAGAGCGCCTCAGAGCAGCATGCCATTGAATAAAGCCAGCATCCACTCTATTCCATCCACTGGGATTTTATCTCTCAGGGCCAGACAGAGAAACAAAGGCACGAACTCACAAACTCTTTGAATATCAACTGACAAATGCATTTGCAGAGCATGCCATGTGCTTCTCTGGGCACTTGAAAGAAAATGTCGAGGGAAATCTCAAATATCTTGCCCTCAATCAAGGAAGGATTCAAGTGATCACTTTTGATTCACAGGCGTTTATTGATACCTACTGTGTGTCTACTACTGCCCTGGGGAACTAGGCACAGAGCTACCGGACATGGTAGAAGTTTGGTCCCTGATCTCCTGGGACCAGGACATACACTTGTGCAAAGGAGAAATAGCAAGAGGTGTTAACCTGGATTATCTCTGATCCCAGAGATAAGACCCGGTACCATGGAGCCCCAGGGAAAGGAGGAACTAGGCTGAGAGGGAGCATCAGGAGCCCCCACCAGGTCAGGCATGAGACTGCCTCAGGGCTCCCATCTGTGTCCTTACTAATGAGGCTCCAGGAGGGCTCTGCTTCCTCTTCCCTCCAGGTTCCTTGACTCAGATGCTGCATTGATCACTAGGAAGGCCTCTGCCATCCAGGTCCACCCACTTAGAGGGTAAAAGTTGGATTATTTGGAAAGTCTCTCAGAAAACCTGTTCCTCATCGCAGACATGGGTCTCCACAGGGCGAAGGAAAATACTGGGTAGGGAGGTGGGTGGTAGCTGTTGTTTTGATTTTTGTTTTCTTGGTTCAGGGCTCTGTAAATCACATGCCTCAATTCATGGCACCTCGTCACCACCATTCCTTGCAAGACAACTTCCAGGTTTTATTGTCTCTTATTACCACTAATCTCCATTTCCTTCCTCTCTCTCCACATAGTAGCCACTTCAAATTGACATGTGTGCTTGAAGAATTTATGTCTTTGTCTGCCTGTGTGTTTTATAGATGCAGGTAGTTTTGTGCTGTGTGGATACTCAAATTCCTGCTTCTCTTATCTTTTTCCAAACCATTTTCTCTACACACAGATGAATTTTCTTAGTTTAAATTGAACCCTATCACTTTTCTGCTTAAAGCATTTCAAAAACTTCCTATTACAATTAGAAAAAAAATGGAAACCAGCCTATGACGTCTACTTGTCGGCTCCTACATACATCTCCAACCTCAACCACTATCCTTCTCTTTCTTCTGCTCCCCACTCTTCAGCCACACTGGCTTTCATTCAGTTTGCTGAATTCACAAAGCTCTTTCATCTCAAGTCTTTGCCTTCTCCCCTCCCCCACCTCATCTCTTGGAAGGGCTTTCTCTTTCTCAGCCTTCAAGCCTCTCCTAACTGTGGACATTGGTGCAGCCCTTTTGGGGAGACTTTGGCAATATTAGTCATCTGGGGCCAGGTTCCCTGGAAGCAGTGACTCCTGGGAACTGGGACAGAGTGTAGTGAAGGAGGGACCTCAGAAGAAGAAGATGGAGGGAGGTGGGCAGAGATGTGGACTCAGCACATTACGTTCAGCCTGGGCTTGAGAGGGGATCTGGAAGAGGAAATGTACCCACTGAGTGAGTCCCATTGGAGGTCAGGAGCCAGGCTTGTGTACCCAGTGCCAGTCATTACTGGCCTCTGGCTGAGCCTACATCCCAGGGCAGTGGAGGGGGAGCACCTACCCCCTCTGGACAGGGAAAGGGCCCTCAGAGGCCATGAGCAGCCAACATCCACAGCAGCTGGGAGGGGGGATGGCTGAACCAGCCAGTGAAGTTGCACCCACTAGTGAGACCTAAGGTGTGCATGGCCTTCCTGTTAGAAACTCATTCGTAGCAAAATACTCTAGATTAGCTTCATTCATGTGCCCATGAAGGATTCCAGAAAGTCCATTTCAGCATTTTTTATGATGGTGGAAAACTAGAAATAATCTAAATGTCCTTCAATAGGAGAATAAAGTAATCATAGTAAATACCTATTAAAGCGGTAAAATAATGGACTGGAGTATGTGTAGCAAAAGCGTAATTTGAGTGAAATAGCAAGTTTCAGGATACATTCTGAATGATGCTATTGAAATAACATTTCAAAAATACAAAAACAACCCTGAGGATATTTTGTGAGTACACAACTTTCGAGTAAAATTATAGAAACCCACTTAAGGACAAGCACAGAGTGGATGATAGTAAGTAGCTCTGGGGAAGGGAAAACTGGGATGGAATCAGGAGTTCAACCGTCTCCCAACTGTCACCCTAATGTTCTATTTAAAGACACACATGCATTGGCAGCATTTTAAGATTTAGTAGTAACACAGGTGATCACAATTTATTCTACATATATTTTATTCTTTTACATTTAGTCCATAATATTCACACTTTAAAAACTACAAAAATATTCATGTGGTTATATGTACACCTACAGTGATATTTCGCTTCTCCACACTCACCACCCCCACACCCACACCCCCAGTGTTATCATTTTACTTACAAATGACAGCAGAAGAAAGTACACAGATGATCCATTCTCTTTTTTTAGGCTCCATCACAGCACTTTGCCACATTTCATCATGTCATGTGAATTTGTTAGCCATGCGTTCATATACAATACTATTAACATCACGTGAGGATGTTTATGTCAGTGGGGAAATACTCATAAAAAGGCTAAAGTTCTTGAGATGGAATTGACAGGATAAGGTTTGGGAACCCACTTATTCCAGGTGTCTCTTTGCTATCTATTCTAGCCAATATTTCCAGTGGTCCATTCCCACCCAATGATGCTGGTCTGAAGAGCCAGGTTCATGCTCTTAAACTCTTAGGGATATATTTTGACACAGCATGCTTTTTCCCCTGTATCCCAGCTGAGCAAATGTTATTCAAAATGTGATCAGTTCAAGCTTCAGAATGAGAGGCATATGTTATAGGTTCTCCTATGGTGATTTTTTAAAAAATTTTTGTTTGTTTTTTATGGAGATTCTTAATGCTCTTTGGACTTAGCCAAATTATGTATATTCTAGAGGCCTGGTGCACAAAATTCATGCATGGGTAGGGTCCTTAGGCCTGACCAGTGATCAGGGCCGATCTCTGGGGCAACCGGCAGGGTGATTGAGGGGCCTCCGCTGGTACCCACCATGGCCGGCCTGGCTCTGCCAGCTCACCAGTCCCGAGCTCCTCTCCCCTCAGCCCTGCTCCCCTTTTCCCCACTGCCTTCGGTCACCTCCCTCGGTCAGGGGGCCGGCGGGAAGATCAGGGGAGCCCCTGCTGGCCTGCTTAGCTGGCCTGAGGCCTGTGGGCTGGGGGCAGGTCCTGGTGGTCATGTCATAGCGACCAGTCATTCCACTGGTCGTTCCGCCATCCTGGGCTGCCAGCTGGAAGAACTTCATGTCATTCCACACCACACCTTTGATGAGGACCTGCAGCATGTTCTGCTGGTGTTTGGTCCTGCAGACCAGGAGGCTTGTGCCCTCCACGCACACTGGCTTTTGGACTCCATGACCTTGTCTTTGGTTTTCTTGGGCAAAACCAGTGCTTTCTTTTTCTTCTCCTTGGTGCCACCATCATGGAGATAGTGGGTGTTGCTGCAGCCTCACCACTGCTGGGCAGCCTGCTGACCTGGAGAGAGTGGAAGGCGCACTTGAGTGTGTTGTTGGCGGGAGGCAGGTCTTTTTTCTCTGTGTCTCTCTTCCTGTCTGTGGGCTGGACTGCCATCCAGTAATGCACCTGGCACTCCATCAGCTTGGCGCCATCGCCCTGGCTGGGGGAGGACACACCTCCACTCACGGATGGGGAGGAGCGAAGGATGTGTGAGGCCTCCTTGTTTGCCAAAGACCTGTATGGCGTTCTCCGGCATGTTATACAGAAGGTATCCACCTAAAACTGGTCAAAACGCAGTTGTCTTTGCGTGCCTCAATTTCCTTTTTGGAATGCAATAAGAATTAGAAAAATGCCAGCTCTAACATTAAACTGAATGAATGAATGGAAGCATATCTTGATTTGGAAATGAGATTCTAAGGAGAAGCACAAATAAATTCTTTTAAAAAAGAAAGGAATTAGAAATTTTAGGGACTGACCCTGAACTCTTCTGAAGCTATTAAATGCCAACACCCCATATCCCCCCTTTTCTAGCTCCCCCACTATATCCTTCACCCTTTCCCCTTCAGTCCCCTCCACTAGCACTCCCTGCTGACTTAAGGAAAAATGAGAATAGGAATTCTACCAGCTCCCTTTGGAGAAAAGCTGTTCTCAGCCAGGGAGGAACCAGCAATTGTTCCTTGTTTTCTCTATGACCTGCTGGGTTCACAAAGGCATTTAACTGTTAGAACATGTCATCCTGGCTCTTCTAATCTATGCCAATTAACATACCTCCTGGTTTCTGCAAGCAAATGTAACACAATTATTAAAAAAAGGTTTGCAAGAAAATTCCTGTAAAGAAGTCTGTCCACTGTTAGGATTATAGGAAACGGAAATAGGATTTAGGAAAAGAAAACCAAGAAAAACAAGCATTGCCTGACCGGTTTGGCTCAGTGGATAGAGCGTCGGCCTGCAGACTGAAAGGTCCCAGGTTCGATTCCGGTCAAGGGCATGTACCTTGGTTGCAGGCACATCCCCAGTGGGAGGTGTGCAGGAGGCAGCTGATCGATGTTTCTCTCTCATCGATGTTTCTAACTCTCTATCTCTCTCCCTTCCTCTCTGTAAAAAATCAATAAAATAAGAAAAACAAGCATAAGGTTGACCCAAGGGTGTTTCCCCTTCTCACTGATAGTTTGGGAGCAGGTGAAATGATCACAGAAAGGGAAGCCATGAAGACCCCTGTAGATACTGGGGCTACTTTATTTGTTCCTAACCACATCCAACTAATTGTCTTCTACTTCAGAGTAAAGCTTCTGTACAAATGGCAGGAATATTTAACCAATGTCTGTTTTTTAATCCAAACCTGTTTCCTTCCAGCTAGAATATATGTATCTCACCAGGCAGGATGGTCATTTCCTCAGTATTGAAAAGGAGCTCAGCTTTGGAACCCACAGCTGTGCACGTCTGTCCACAACCCCCCCAGGTGGAGGGAGCTGGGCCCCTGTCTTCTGAGCTCAGGCTTCCTAGTATGCAGTTCTGAACCCAACCTCAGTGGAAAATTGGGAAACTGACCTCAGTAGAGCGGCAGATGCTGCCCCATGTACCAATGTCCACGCCATTCAGAGTCCAGAGTTCAGGAATGTTCAGGCACCAGGCCAAGGCTCCACACTCTCCTACCGAGTTGGTCTCCAAATTTACAAATCCTGACAGATTGCTTATTCCTCAGTATCCGGGGACCAAGTGGGTGCTTAGTTCTGGGATACACACACACACACACACACAGACACACACACACTCTAGATCTAATGACTTTGGCTGGGATTAGAAGAAAAACAGACACAGGTGACAATAGGAAGAAAAAGGAGGTTGGAGGCACTACTGATAAGTGACATTTCTCCTACTTTGTAGCTGCTACCCACATGAGCCTGAACATTGCTAAGAAGCACATGCTGCAATAAACCATTGTGCAGGCAGGAGAGACAGGCCCTGACAGGCACAATGACTTATCCAGGATCTAGAAGAGGTAAGAATGAGGGGTTGAATTGGAACCCAGGTCTGTCTCCTCAACTCTCAGACCCTAACTGCGCCCAGACCTTCTATGGGGCTGTGGAGAGGGTGTGTTGGTGTCACTGTGTGCACTGTTGGTGCTCCATGGAGAAGGTGGGTGAGCAGTCAGCAGCCCACAGCACTGTCTATAGCTGTTATTAGGTGAGGGGAGTCAGAGGGGGCAATCCCAGGAAGTGAGGTCACTTCCTAATAGAACTTGGAACCCCGTAACCAGGCACCCACTTTCTAGCAACTGCCCAACCGCCACTCACTTGGCAAGAGACAGTTGACAGTTCAACATGTTCTCTTGTTGTGTTCCCAGTTATCGGGGCTCTGGTTCCCGGAGACCCTGCAGGGAGAGTTGTTCCAGATTCTGTAGACGGTTCAACACTCGTGCCCGACATCTCTGGCCGTTTTCAAGAAGATCCCCTCAGGTAAGAGAAGGTGGCCTGGGTCAGACCCTTTACACCAGGCCAGCCTCCTCTGTGGGCCATCCCTGTGCAGCCCACATCCCTCCCCTTCACGTGGTGGGAAGAGGAACCTGAAGGGAGAACCCCGGGGCAGGAACAGATTTCAGGGCAGTGGATCACCTAGAGGTCCTGCTGTGATCACACCCCAGGGCAGGCAGGCAGGTGGAGATTTGCTTCCAGAGGGGTCCCTTATCTGTGCCAATGGGAGTCCTAGCCCTCAGACTGTCCCGCCTTTTCCTCCAGTGGAGGTCTCAGCAGATCACACAGTGTGCATGTGACAGAGAACCTACAAAAACAGGGCTCTGAGGCTTTCCCCTGGTGACTGGGAACTGTCTTTACAGAGCTCTGCACAGGAGGCTGGACCGGAGCCGACAGATGGGGTCCTCAACTCCATGCCCCTGCAGGAGGCACAGATACCTGATACATCCACAAGTATGCAGCATGACCTCAGGGTGAGTGTAGGGGCCCAGTGGACCCAAACTCCAGAACCCCAGGAGTCAACGGGACCTGGGTTCCAGAAGGATCCCTGCTACTCCCCTGAGATCCCTCCTAGCATTCAGTTTTCAAAGGAATCTGTGTCCCCGTCTCCTGCAGATCAGGAGCTAGGGGTCTCCCTGGGCTGCACAACATACCAAGAGGGGGAGCTGTTATCAGGGCTGGCGATCCATCTCTTCACTGCTGTGGGACCTGGATTTGATAACCTTCTGTTGCCACGACAACGGTGCCACCCTGGACATACCACATGTCCTAATATCCAGACCCTCCACCCCAGGAAAAGGCTCTGTGTCTCATCTTACATTAGGATGTTCTGTCAGAAACCACACGGGTGACACTGTTAATACAAGCATGTGCTGTCCGTCCTCTGCTAAGAAATGACCAAAGATACTAATGTGTTTCCTATTCCTCACCTGCAATTCTACTTTTCCTGCCAGGAACCCTTTCTCTTATCAATGTGAAAAACTTTCAAAGCTGTGAAAAAGTATTGTGTGGTTTTTTTTTGAACCAAAGTGTCAATTGCGGGCGAGCAAAATCTCAATGTTTTGAGAGAATGCTCCGGAGAATGACAATTTTGCATCTTCTTTTATAAGTTACAAGCAAAGTGCAGACTTATGTGGGTTCCATGAAATCCATGGGTGATAGATTAGGGAGAGAGGAGAAAGCAAAGTGGGAAAAGTTCTGTGATTGGATAAACAGTAAAATGATAGGCACACACTTCTCTTACAATGGTGGATGTAGGATAGTTTCAAGTCAACAATGAACTCAATAACCCTGAGGGGATTTGTGGTCTCCATAGAGCACAGAGTGGTGCCTGTGCTTGTGTTGTCCAAAATAAGGAAAATTCCTTTGATAATTTAAAGCTATGTTATCAGAGATGAAAAAAGGCCATACACAGGCCCAGTTACAGTAAAGATTGACCTTTGTCAGGGAAGATGCCAGACTAGGACATGACTACCCACCATGAGCTCCTTTCAGTTAGTGTTTTAATTTCAGACCATCCTTTGTAGTTACTTAAGGTCTCTGAGTTTGCAAGGCCTCCACGCAGGACTTCCCTGAGCTAGTCAGGTTAGCATGGGGCCCCTTTTTTCGTCCATACATATTCCTTTTGTTCATAAATTAATACAAAGTATGGATTGATGATCAGTGTTAGTATTTTGTCTTGCTAAACAATGGACCATTGGGGATGAGCAACACTATAACTTTAAATGGCATTCAAGGTTGAATTACTATTCAAAATAAAAAGGCAGGAGAATGGGAGGCCATGAGATCCTACATGTCCTTGTTAAAAAATATTCTGTATCAATTTTATATTTTGAGCTACCATGTGCAGAGTTCTCTTGCTGCTTGTCTTACATTTTGGTATTTTGCATCTAGTATAACATTTACATACCAGGAACAAAAGCAACAGCATTAAAGCAGTAACACCATTTAGGAATAAAAAATGTCAAGTGCTAGACTGAATGTAATAAGCATCCCAACCAACCAAAAATCACTTTCCATGTATTATCATAATTGTTTATTAAGCTAATTATATGTTTTCCTTCTTCATCCACTGTCCCTTGTACTTATGCTATGTTTGGCCAGATAAACTAAGACTCTCCACTCTTTCGTTATCATAACTGATCTTCAGAATGTCATTGTCTAGAGGTGGGAAAAAGTAGCAGGTATCCAAATTCAACTTTTCATATTTAATAAGGGAGGGGCCTGGGGAGATAGTTATTGTTTCCATTAGAAAACCATAAGGAGGGTAATAACTATATAAAATCATCTGATGTACATTTAATCAATAACAATGAAGTGATGTAAGAACAAGGTTTGAGCAGCAGTAATTTGTCAGCATCCAGGCCTTGCTGACTATTGGGGAAGCTGTCGGCCCCCATGGCCAGTGGTTTCTCGTCCTTGAAAAGTCTTCAATGTCCATGGTGGATGGAGGCCAGTGTCAGAGACAGATGTCCATCTGTGGTTAGGCCTCTGATAAGGTAAGGTCCTTTTTAACACGTTGGAGAGAGCCTTTAATGAATGTGTTTCAATAAACAAAAATCTCCTGGTTATAAGTTTTGGTCTTTGAAGTCTTTGTCTCTTGGGAGTACTGTGAAATGAATGTCACTAATTTATCAGTCCCTATAACCTTCTTAGTGAGTCATTGATAGTAATGTAGAATGTCTGCTTCTAGTTTTCCTTACATTTTGAACACAAAAATTTTAAAAATCAGCAGTATTTTAAACAGAGTCATAACAGCAATAATCATCTTCACTTCATTAAGTCCCAAACCCATTTTTTTTGGTTTATCCTGATTATTTGCCAGTATTTTCATAAATTCAGTTATTCCTTAGAGTTCTGTATTTCTTCATTCAGTTCAAAGATGTGACCTGCTTAGAAACCTTAATTTAGAGTAAGGCAGAGTTCTTTTCATGAATTTTTCTAAAGATGTAACATATTTGAAAATGCAGTAGAGTAAAACAATAACTGTCTATGAATGACAAAACAAAGTGGCATGGTTATAGATTTGATTATAATGCAATTGATAAAAACTTTGGTTGTTTAGTAAGCTTTAACATTTTAAGACAATAATTTTTGGAAAATAATAATTACTGTAAAATGAGAGAATAATATAAAATGTATATAAGTATATGTATATTTAGATTCAATACATAATTTCAATATAGAAGAACAAATAATATGTAAGATTTTAAAACATTGTCCATGGCTTCTTGTATTGAGCATTGGAAATAATTCATAAACTTCCAATGTTTGCCGTAACCGCTTTGGCTCAGTGGATAGAGGGTTGGCCTGGGGACTCAAGGGTCCCAGGTTCGATTCCGGTCAAGGGCATGTACCTTGGTTGCAGGCACATCCCCAGAAGGGGGTGCGCAGGAGGCAACTGATAGATGTTACTCTCTCATTGATGTTTCTAACTCTCTATCCCTCTTCCTTCCTCCCTGTAAAAAAGTCAATAAAATATATTAAAAACAACAACAACAAAAACTTCCAATGTTTGCACCACAAATATCTGGAGTCCCACTGCCAGACGCCCTCACAGGGAACCATCCCTCTTGGCTGGACTGGTGTCGCTGACAAGTGAACTGTTACCCCTGAGAGCTTCCTATTTGAACTTTTCTTTGAATCTTGGTGGGTCCCTCATACAGGAGGTTGAAATCTTTAGAACATCCATTGTAATAAAAGCATATGTACACAAATACATCAGCCATTTTTATTTTTTAATTTAGCTAAGCTTCCCATGTAATTTCAAGCATATAAAATAGGCCTAATTTAGTTTAAAAACATTCCTTCAATAAGGATAGAGAATAAATCCTTGAAGTAGTCCAGGGCCCATTGGAATTAACTCAAAGTCATTCTTTTGTTTAAAACAGTGGTTCTCAACCTTCTGGCCCTTTAAATACAGTTCCTCATGTTGTGACCCAACCATAAAATTATTTTCGTTGCTACTTCATAACTGTAATGTTGCTACTCTTATGAATCGTAATGTAAATATCTGATATGCAGGATGGTCTTAGGAGACCCCTGTGAAAGGGTCGTTTGACCACCAAAGGGGTCGCGACCCACAGGTTGAGAACCGCTGGTTTAAAAAGTCTCTTAAACTGGAAACTTTGTGAAGGTTGCAAATATACATACACAAAAGCTTACAGCCTGGACTTTTTGTAAATCGAAGTGAAGCAAACACAGACTTATGGTAATAACTCTAAAAGACATTAATCACACTTAGAAACAGTTTTAATATTAAATATTTAGTCCAGAGTACAGAATTCGCCTTAATTTACATAAGTATTTAATCTTTTTAGGCCAATAAAAGACTATATGCTAGTAATGCCATCTGGAGGCTGAAAATTCACCATACATATCAGATAGCTGAACACATCACATACAGACCATACACATAATTTGAATTACTAATTTGTACAGAGAAAATGCAAGAATTTTTTTATAAAGTTAAAACTTTCACAAAATTTTATAGCCTGCGCCCCCTTTTAAAACCTTTTCTCAACTTTCACAAACCTTCTTACCCATTCAGAAATAACTCTCCTTACAGAAACTTACATTTGTCCTTTTCCTTCAAATATGACTCTCCATACCTCAAGCCTTTTATTATCACAACTATATAATTTCTCCAACTTAACTGGAACTTTTAATTCTTAGGAGCCTTAATTTCCCCAATGATAAGCACAAAAGTGAACAACCAGCATTCCTTAGATTGACGTTGATGAACATATTTTAATCACACTCTCACTTCCAAGAAACACATCTTCAACAAAACACAAGTCATTATATCAACAGCTGCAAATCCATTTTATAAACCTTCTGTATTAAAAAACCCAAAAGCAGGTGAACTTGTCTTGCAATAAATGTTTCAGTATTTCATGTTATTTCAAAATACCTAGTTATTCAATAACTTTCATTAAAATGTACTAAGTTAGAAAGAAATAGTTGAAATAAGCTAAAGTGATTTGTGTAGGTGGATGAGGTATTTTTTTTCTATTGGGATCAGACATACCTTCCAGAGATTTGTAGTTTTATTTGAAAAAATGAACTCAGGTATTTTCACTTCAAAGGTTCTGGGACTTTGGTTGCATGAAGCCAATCCTATATAATAAAAGGGTAATATGCAAATCGACCTAATGGCAGAACAGTCACTATGATGCACACTGACCATGAGGAGGCAGACACTCAATGCTGGAGCTGCCCCCGTGGTCAGTGCACTGGGGGGCAGGGGGGAAAGGCGAGGAGCAGGCCTAAGCCATGAGTTGGACAGCCCCTGAGGACTCCCAGACTGCTAAAGGGCGCAGGCCTATCGAAGGGGACCCCCCCCCTCCACCCCCAGTGCACGAATGCCGTGCACTGGGCCTCGAGTTATCTATAAGTCTCTGAAATGAATTAGGGGGTGGTTTGGGCAAGGTAAAAGGATTTGGTGGGCTTTGAATTGCTTCTGCAGCCAAACCTCTGGCCCCTTGAAAACTTCATTCATAAAACAAAGATAGTCATTTCCAATACCCCAGGGACTGGGTTGCCACCCAAATGTTGGCAAGGGACTAACAAATTCATTCACCCATTTTGGGAATGTTTCCTTCTATTTGGGAACATTTTTCTAGCTTCCAGAAAGCACACACCTCTGAGAGGTATAAAGGCTTTCAGGTATATGAAACCTCTGTCCATCTCCCTTGGGAATGAAAAACAGGTTCTAGATGCATGATAGTCTTAAAATTAATGGTGCCAAACCTCTCTATTACACACTTTATATTGGGACCAGGTAGGTGGTGTAACAAGAGAAGATTGGCTTCTTTCTTGAGTTTCTCAGGGTCAAGTTTCTCCCACTTGGTGAGTATGTACTCCATAAGAGGACTCTCAAGTCACTGTGGGCTGGTTCCGCATCTATAGAGAGACCTATGAGCAAGCCCAGTGTTAGAGACATGTCTGCATGTCTCTGAGCTGTCTGGAGACATTCTGAGTAGGGTGGGTACCGTGTTAAGCCATCTCTCAGGCTCTGGTGGAAGATACTAATAAAGAAAAGATGATTACCAAACCTTCGGTCAGTCTCAAGGTTAGTTTCCTCCTGGAAAGTTCCTTTAAAATCATTACTTTCCCTTTTGGTTCAGTATCTGGTTCATTTATTCTAAATATATAACTATTCTGGGAAAAGCATATGTAGGCATCACTGATTTCATATAAAAGAAAAAAAACCCTCACCTATCAGGTGAATTGGGAAAGATTTGATTAGCAAACTATATATATATATAGTTTCATAACAACCCCTAGTTGAAAGGAAACAGGTTTTGATTAAAAAACAGACATTTTGTACAGAAGGTTTAGTCTGATGGAGAAAGCAATTAGTGAGTGCGGTTAAGAAAAATAAGATAGCGCCAGTATCTACAGGAGCCTTAGTGGCTTCCCTTTTTAAGATAATTTCAAGTTCTCCCAAACTAACAGTGAGAAGGGGAAACACCCTTGGAGCAACCCTATGCTTCTTTTGTTTGTTTACTTTTTCTAAATCCTATTTCAGTTTCCTATATCCCTAAAGTGGGCAGACTTCTCTATAGGAGTTTTCTTACAACCTTATTTAGTAATTCTCTTCCTTTTGCTCCCAGAAACCAGGAGTATATTAATTGCAATAGGTTACAATAGCCAGGATTACATATTCTAACAGTTAAATTTCTCTGTGAGCCTATCAGGGCCATAGAGAAAATGGAGAACAATTGCTGGTTCCTTTCTGGCTGAGAGCAGCTTTTCTCCAAAGGGAGCTGGTAGAATTCCTATTCTCATTTTCCTTAAGTCAGTAGGGAGGGGTAGTGGAGGAGACAGAAGGGGAAGGAAGAAGGGAAGGGAAAGAACACGTCTGGACAAGGAAGCTCAGAGAGCAAAAGATGTAGTGGACGTGCTATAGAAGGGGAGGATGGGGTGTTAGCATTTATTCACTTCAGGAGAGTTCAGAGATAGTCTCTACAATTTCTCATTAATTTATTTTTTAAAAGAATTTTCTGTGCTTCTCCTTAGAAGCTTCTAATTTCCAAATCAAGATATGCTTCCTATTCAATCATTTTCATTTTGGGGCTAGCATATTGCTAGTTTTCTTTTTTTCCCTGCAAAAAATGTATTTATGTTGGCCATTTTTCAGTTGATATTTTCAAGTTAAATCTTCCCATTTCTGTAAAGCACTTGCAAGAAAAGGCTTCCTCTCAGGGGTTAACGAGGGCTGGAGTCTGGGAGGTCCCAGCCCTGGAGGCACAACTTCCCATGTTAATTATAGGTGTGTTTGTTTTTATTGTTATTGTTGTTATTTTATATTTGCAGAATCTGAGCAAGTTTTCTAGGGATGTTGTGGAGTGTGTGGAAGTGTGTTGCTTCTAGGTTGAGCTCCATTATGCTCACACCCCTCTTAGGTGCCTCAGCTTCTCTCCCAATTATCTAAAGCGACCTGAGGGCCTCTAGCCAGTTTGGCTCCCTGGGTAGAATGCAGGCCCTGAGAGGTCCTGGGTTTGATTCAAGGTGAAGGGCATGTACCTTGGTTGCAGCTTGATCCCTGGCCCTTACTGGAGCGCCTAGGGGAGGCAACCAATCTATGTCTCTCTCATTCTCTCTCTCTGTATCTTCCCCTCCCTTCCTCTCTCTCTAAACCCATGGGGAAAATATACTCGAGTGAGGATCAATAAATAAGTAAAAATAAAAACCACAGGAAGGGCTAGGAACGCTGGTGGACCTAACCTTATGGGCTCTCCCCCGGAGGAGCCAGTCAGGTGAATTACAGTTGAGTTGGAATCGCCGGAAGGGGCTCCTGCTTGGCGTGAGGAATGACCTCTGACACCTCCGCAAAGATTCTTAGTTGCTTATGAACAGCCAAGATTCAGGTCAGAAGGAGGATGTGTGCCTTCGGAGCGGAACAAGTTCAGCTCTCACTTATACAGTGAAGGTTTTTTGCTCAGACTCTCAGAAAGCAAATCCAAATGAAAACCCAGAGTCAAAAACCAGCCACCCATGTTTCCTCTTGTCTCTCCTTAGCCTTGATTCTGTCAACCCTTAACCTTAGTTCCACCTTGGGGATTTGAAAATACAGCTTAACTAAAGTCGAACCCTCTGTCACAAGCAAAGGAAGGTTCTGGATTCAAGAGACAACTTAGCCAAATTCACCTGACTGGCAGGGAACTGGTGGCCCAACGGGCCCTTTGCTGGATCCTAGCACCGGTCTGGGTCTGCTGGGCGGTCCTGTGTGACCGTTGGAATCCTGCCGCAGTAAGCCAAGTAAATATCCATGTAGGCAGCATTCAACCCTGTGCAGAATTTTTGTGAGTTTATTGGAGCCCAACTGTCAACAGTGGCCGGAAAACAAAATCTCACTGTATTGAGGTAGTGCTCCAAGAATGGCAGTATTGCACCTGCTTTTACACATACAATCAAAAGTGGAGATGTATGTGGGTCACATGAAATCCATTGCTTAGGGAGGCAGGAGGAAGCAAAGCAGGGAAATCTCTGGGATTAGATAAAAAGTAAAACGAGAGACACATACCTCACTTACACAGGTGCTCACAGGATAGTTAGCAATGAACTCAATAGCAATGAGCAGCTTTGTGGTCTCTGCAGGGCACAGAGCAGTGCCTGTGCTCCTAGGTGACGAGAAAAAGGGAAATTCCTTTAACATTCCAAAGGTATGTTATCACAGATGCCAAAAGACAACAGACAGGCTCAGTTAAGGTAAAGATTGACCTCTGTCAGGGAAGATACTGGCCTAGCACATGACTACACACCATAAACTGTGTTTAGGTAACAAGTTTTAATTTCAGGCTAACTTTGTGGTTAATTTAGGTTCTGAGTTTGAAAGGCCACCATGCAGGCCTTACCTGTGCTAGTCACAGATGAGCGTGTGACTGTTTGTCATTTACTCTCTCCTTCGATCACTTGTGCCCCACCTCTTGCCACCAATCATGTCCCTCCTCTGTCCCACCACAGGGGGAGAAACCATCAAGTACCTGTTCGCTGGAAGCAGCTGCAGCTTCCTCGCCACCTGCGGGCCTGGCCCGCTCGCCCACTGTGCCCAACACGCCAGTGCCCATGACTTTCTTCTCTACCTGGGAGGTGGACTGCTCCAGACCTAGCAGCGTGCCCAGATTGTGCAGCTTCACTGTAAAGAAGCTGGTGGTCGTGAAGGAGCTGGAGAAGGAGCTCATCTCCATGGTGATAGCAGTGCAGATGCAGGGCTCCAAAGGCATCTTGAGATCCCACGAGATTGTGCTGCCCAGCAGCGGACCAGTGGAGATTGACCTGGCACTGACCTTCTCCCTGGAGTACCCCCACTTCCTCAAGAGAGGAGGCAACAAGCTGCAGATCATGCTGCAGCAGAGGAAGTGCAATAACAACCAGACCATCCTGGGCTACAAGACACTGGCCACAGGTGCCTTCCACATGGCCAAGGTGATGCAGCGACCCCCCGACTGTGGCCAGGTGCTGAGCCTCAGCAGCAGGATCCAGGGGTCCTCCATCACGGTGGCTGAGATCTGGATCTCCTCCCTGTCCAGTCAGCCCATCGACGACGAGGATGGCAGCATGCAGGGCAGCCCCAAGGCCAAGTCCATGGATAGCTACATGGAGGGGAAATCTGAAAGCTTCACTGAGCTGGACACCAGCTACAATCTCACACACAGGCAGGACCTGGAAGAAGCTGACTTTGACCTGGAGCAGCCCAAGAAGCAGCAGCGATGCCTGCAACAAAACTTGAAGCAAAAAGTCATGGCACTGCTTCCCAGGTCCAACATGTCAGAAGAGGTCCTGGACTCAGATCAGGACCCTACAGAGCATGTTTCTGAGGTGGAGGAGGACCTGAACCTTCTCTCTGACATCCTTGAGAATCCCAGCAACAGTGTCCCAGACATAGAGGACCAAAGCAGCATCCTCAGCAACACCAAGCCCAAGACCAGACAATACTTTGATGGTCTGGAAGACTCCAGCTGGCAGACGGAGACGAGGAGCTTACACAGTGCCCGGAGGCAGAAGGAGCCTCCTCGGCCGGCCAACATGCCCATGAAGACCCAGGGCCCAGGCGGTAAGCTGTTCAGTGGCAATGTCTCTGATTTGATGGGCTACAGCACCCCACGCACCGCCGAGGTGGTCAAGAGCTGGATCTTGTCCCTATCGAGCCAGACTGTCGACCATCTGGACAACGCCATGCCGGCCGGCACCAGGGCAGAGGCCACGGATAACTTCTCTGAGAGAGAGTCTGAGATCGTCTTCTCTGAGCTGAAGGTCAGCTATAATGCTGCCCACAGGCATGACCTGGACGAGGATGACTTGGACGTGGAGAACCCGATAGGAAGGAGGAGATCCACCATCAGGCAACAGAACTACCAACAGAGAGTCGCAGAGTGGCTGGGCAGGTACCAAATGACGGTGGAGGTCCTGGACTCGGAGCAGGAGTGTGCGGAGCAAGTCCCTGATGTGGACAAGGACCTGGCCTTTCTGTTTGAGAGCGTGGTGTGCCCCAGCGACAGTGGCTCAGACATGGAGGATGATGACCGCCTCCCAACCCCTCCCATGCCTGAGCCCATGAGATATTCTGAAAGCCTGTCCAGCCCAGATATGGAGGAGGACGACAGAGTCCTCAGGACCCACAGGCCCAGATTATACTGTGAAAGCCTGTCAAGCGACAGTGACTCCGAGTGGGTGGCCCACAGCATGCACAACCTTGGGCCGCAGCCGGCACAGCCTGGGGACAGCCCGGAGGCAGGGACCTCTGGCCAGGACATGCTCACTAAGAGGCGCACCACCAAGACCGAGTCTCTGGTCATCCCTTCCACCAGCTCCAAGGGGAAGCAGCCCGCCCGCCGGGGCTGGAGCAGGTCCCTGAATGAGTCGTCCAACAGCCTGGTCAAGGAGCGCTGTCCAGTCCCACAGAGCCAACTGCAGGACCCCAGGAAGACTGTGTTCGACCAACTGAACCACAGCCTCATCTCCAACGACTATCTGCCCAAGAACATCATCCTCATCAACACCTCCGACAGGCAGGGGCAGTCCCTGTCGGAGGTCCTGCAGCAGCACACGCTGCCCGTCGTGTGCACCGGCTCCATGGTGGATGTCCAGGAGGCCTTCAGCTCCATCATCTCCTGGATACAAAGATACCGCAACTGCAATACCGAGGCCACAATGCCAGTGAAGATCGCGGTGGCGGGGGACCAGCAGTACTTCAGCACCGTGCTGCGGGTCTTTGTGGAGCAGCTGTCCCACAAGGCCCCGGACTGGCTGGACCACATGCGCTTCCTGGTCATCCCGCTGGGTTCCCACCCCTTGGCCAGGTACCTGGGCTCCGTGGATTGCCGCTACCACAAACTCCTACGGGACCTGGCCTGGTGGGAACTGTTCTACCACCTGGAGGCCCAGGATGCTGTGCAGAACATTGTGTTGAAAATCAGAGAGTACCTCACAGGGGCCAACTGTGTCCTCCAGCTGCCCATCGCAGAGGCCATGCTCATCTCGAAGCCGAAGAGCCCGGACGAGTTGTCCTCACAGAAGTTCATTCCCTTTGTGTGGGCAGTGAAAGTTGGAAGAGTGGAGCCAATTTCAGCCACGTCAGGAGACTCAGCTGAAGCCGTCCCCTCATGCTCCAATGTGCTTCTGTCCACCGCCAGGGAGGCCACACACAAGCTAATTTCCTTGTCGTCAGTGAGTGGGGGCCTGTCCTCCCCCGGCCAGAGTGTGGGTGCTGAGCTGATGGAGTTGCAGGTGGATTACTGGGAGGCAGCCCAGCCCACCAACAGGAAGAGGAACGAGGAGAAGGGAGACCTGCCTGCCACCAAAAACACACTCCGGGGCACCTTCCGGTCTCTCCAGGTCAGCAGGCTGCCCAGCAGCAGCGAGGCTGCAGCCACGCTCACAATGTCCATGACTGTGACCACCGAGGAGAAGAAAAAGAAGGTGATGTCTTTGTCCAAGAAAGACAAGGGCACGGACTTGGAGTCCAAAAGCCAGTGCATCCAGGGCATTGGCCGCTTGGTCTGTTCTGCCCAGAACCAGGAGCACAGGCAGCGGGTCCTCATTGACGGCCTGGAGTGGAACGATGTGACGTTCTTCCAGCTGGCAGCCCAGTGGTCCTCCCACGTCAAGCACGTCCCTGTCTGCATCTTCGAACACAACAATTCCACCTTCTAGCCCAGCCCCTCCCCCTGCCCTTCACCCTGCCTGGGCCAAGCCCAGGAGGACCCAGCTGCTTTTCTGTCAACAGTTCAGTTAACTATAGACACAGACCGTGGAAACACAGAAAAACTGTTTTGAATTTGAATGAGCTCACAGCCTGGAACCTAAGGGGGTTGCCCTCACTGGGACCCCCAAATGCTCTGTTCAATAACCAGAACACTCCGGCAGGTGGGAGGTCAGGACATCATAGTTGAGATGGAGCATCATGGAAGGTGTGTTTTGGCCTCAGGACCCCCAGCACTGTCAGTGAGAAGGGTTCTGGCCTTGGAGACCTGCCCTTCCTGGGAACTAGGGCTCAGCTTAACCCTGGGAGCTGGCACCAGCTTGTGCCCAGACTCAGAGCTGGGCGGACAGAGGCAAAGGGCTGGGCTCCCATTGGAGTATCTGCAGCACGACACGGAGGCCAGCCAGCCCAGCCTTGGACCCCAGCTGCCAACCAACCAAGTGGCCCCAGCACCATCCACTTATGGTTCCCAATGAACTCCGGTCTCACAGGGCGAAATAAAAAGAGCTGTATGGTGCAGATCACACAGGCACACGGGCTGGACAAACCAGTGCCCTCCTCGCTGGGCAGCGACCCACCTTCGTCCCTACCTCTTCAGGTTATCAAAGACCATTTGCTGCCACCCAACGGTTGTACCAACTATTTACAAGGTGAGCAACCTGCCCCTCCACAGCACAGTGGTCATTTGGCCCCTTGCTGGCTGTGAACTCTCAGATCACTGCATCCCTCTGAGTGTTTGTTTCTAAGAACATGAGGTGAATCAAGGAGCAACATCATAGGTTTTTGTTGGGAACTGTAGGGTGTTCCCCTAAAGCTTTCTCTGTGTGCCTGGACAGGGGATAGGTCTGCAGCAGGGGCTGTGGTTGTGCTAATTGTTCCTTTCTCTTCCTCATATGTGATTCTTTCGGGGCCCAGGGCTAAGCTCTTGTCTCATGTCATAAAGTGACTGGAGGTTCTGTTATGGGGCCCTGTCCTGATTGCAGCCAGAGCAGAAACCCCAGGGGTGAGCAGTGGGGCCCAGGGTCACCCAACTATCTGTGATGGGGATGGTTTGGGCTCATTCATTCATCCAATATATCAGAGTCTTCCAGGTACAGACACATCTGTAGGCACTGACCATAATCCAGTGCACAGAGCAAACCACAAGCCTGTACGGTAGAGCTTCCCTCTAGTCGGGACCAACTCAGTCGCACTAGACTGCACAGGCTCGGAGTGTCCACAGGACAGCCGATGTGACATCCTCCGCGCCTCCTCTCCCTGTGGCTGCATCTTCCCGTATTGTGAAGAGGAAGGTGAACCTGTGTTCCAGCAGAAAACGTGAGTCGCTTTTGGGTCAGAGCCCTGAGGGGAGTATGGGGACTGTGAATTCAAGGTTCTGGCAGAACCCTGGATGCCACACATGGTGGGATTTCTGCAAGAGGACAGAGGTCTGAGGGCTCCTCATAGAAAAAGGACAAGAGTCAGAGAGCTGTGCATGTGGATTTGGGTGGTGTGGGAGAGCAGTGGGAGCCCAAGGGCAGAGTCAGCCTCTCAGAAAATTCATAGCTGTCCAATCCTAATCCAAGTCTGCCTGCAGCCCTAATCAGGGATCATGCTCACTAATTTGGTAGCACCTCCTCAGGGCCAGCTTGCCAAGTGTACCCAGCCCTGAGGGAGTTGAGTTTCAGTGGGAGGCAAAGAACCTCACAGGGGAGCTAGAGAGTTATGCAGCATGTAGGTGCAGGAGCCAAAGTTTGAGGTGATAGGAAGGCCCTGGGAAGCCAAGGACAGAGACAGAATTCATTTGTTTGCTCATTGGTCAGCTATTCCTGGAGCACCTACTGTGTGCTAATGAGTGGACATGAACAGAGTGGACACCACCCTCCCTGTCCTCATGGAGTTGACATTTCGGTGGGAAGGTATGGGAGATGGACTGGGGCACTGAGAGAGCATGTCAGGTTCCCCTGAAGAAGGGGACAGGTGGTTCCCTCATTGATCCAGACTCTCAGTTAGGAGGGCTTCTGCCAGCCCCTCTTGGGATACTACGCACTCTCTGTCAGGACTGCCAGGTTGAAGGTGGACAAGGAGTAGGTCTGGCTTCTGGATGGGCAGGAGCAGCAGGCACAGGACCCCAGGCTCTCTGAATGGTGATCTGGAAGGGCCGCATGGAAGGAAAGGCCAGGCCTCAGACTGCTTTCAACTTATCTCTCTCCCCAGGGCCATCTCCTGCATCCTGGGCAACGGGCTGGACCAGCACCGCCAGAATTTCCCAGCCTGATGATGCTGTCGGCTTCCCTAGAGCTCAACTTCCCAGTCTCCCACCTGCCAAAGCAGGCCCAGTGCCTCCATTCACAGCGGGAGCACCTGAGCCCACTGAGGCCGAGACAGGAGGAGGAGGAGGCCTCTGGGGGTGGTGTGGGTGAGTGTGCCTTTGGAAGGCACACAAAAGGCAGTGAGGGTGGTAACATGTCCTCTTCTTGCATCTACAGAACCAGCTCCAGAGCAACCTCAGGAAAACCCTCAAGCAGCAACGCCACCCTAGTGGCCTCTCCAGAGCCAGAGCCGGATCCAGGCCCAGCTTTCACTGAACTTCAAGAGGCAGAAGAACCACCTGCAGCATCGGAGCAACTCACCCCAGTTCCTGCGAGGCCTGTGGTGCCAGATCCCGGGCCACAGCGCGTGTCATCGGCCACGGCAGAGAGGGCGCCCCCCTACCCCCATTTAGATGTAGTGTTAGAAGTTTTCTCTTCATGTTACATATACTTATAATTTTACTATACTTTTATGATATTTAATAACATACAGTGTACTGTTGAAAATATTTACTGAAATACTACCAAATATTACCTTAATTTAGACTCTATAAAATTTAACCCTATAAATCCTCAGAGCTTTGAGCAAGTCTGTTTTTCTGGACCCTGACCCACCCAGGGAGAACTGTCCTCACCTTCTCCACCTGCCCTTCCTGGAGCCAGAACTCTACTTCCCAGGCAGCTGGCTCCACCCTGTGCCCAGACTCAGAGCTGGTTGGCTAGAGGCCAAGGGCTGGCCTCCCATTGGGGGCATCCTGAGCCTATCATGGAGACCTGTCAGTCCAGCTCTGGGCCTCAGCTGCCAACCAGCCAAGTAGCCCCAGCACCACTCACTCCCGATTCCAAATAAACTTGACCCTCAAAGGGTATATATATATATATATATATATACACATACAAATATCTGTACCTTGCAGACTGCCCAGGAACATGGATTAGATAAACTGGTCCTATCCTTGGTGACTAGCTTCCTGGGCAGCTTCCCCACCTTGGTCCCACCCACCCTTCTGTGTTAATACAGAACATTTGGGACTAACCAATGTGTGTGGGACCAACCACGTACCAGGTGAGCCCTGCCCCTCCACAGCACAGTGGTCACTCAGCCCCCTGCTTGCTGTGAGTCTTCAGGTCACTGCACCTCTCTGAGTGTTTGTTTCTCTGAACATGGGGAGAGCCTAGGCCCAGCCTCATGGGGTTATTGGGGGGGTCCCCCTGGGAAAAGGCCCGCTGGGAACCTGGACACTGGAGAGGTGTGCTGGAGGGGCTGTGGTTGTTCCTATTGGCCATTTTCTCTTCTCCTTAACCGAGCTCCTGCCTTATTTGTGATTCTCATGCCTTAAGCTAAGCTATTTTCTCTTTTGCTAAAGACGTTCGAGATTCCATTAGGGGTCCCTGTCCTGGGTGAAGCCAGATTAGAAATTCTAGGGGTGAGCAGGGGGACCCCAGGCTCAAGCAGCTATCTGAGATGGGGGTGGTTTGGGCTCATTCATTCAGCAAATGCGCTGCCCCTGGACTGCACTCCAGCGCTTCCTTCTAGTCAGGAGTGACTCGGGCACACTGGGCTGCACAGGAGGGTAGCGTCGACATCACAGTCGATGTGACTTCTTCCTCAAAGTATCGCTGATCTACACGTACTGTGAAGCAGAAAGTGGATCTCTAGACCAGCAGAAAAAGTGAATGGGCTTTGGATGAGAGCCTTAAGGGGAGTATGGGGACTGTGACTTGGAGAAGGTGGCAACACCCTGGGTCTGCAAGATTTCTGAAAGAGGGCAGTGGTCTGAGGGCTTCTCCTCCCAAAAACGGAAGGAGTCAGAGAGCTGTGCATGTGGAGTGGGTGGTGTGGGTGAGTGGGGAGGGGATGTGGCTGCCCACACAAAGAGCTCCCAGAGGCTGGGATTAGGCAGGAGCACAGAGCCGCTCAGGTCAGTGCACAGTGGACTGCAGTCTGGAGGACGTCCTGGGGTGGGGTTTTGAACTGGGACTTCAGTGATGGAGATGGGAGGTTCCTTCCTTGGAAGGCACACAAAAGGCAGTCATGGTGGTAACATGTTCTTTTCCTGGATCTACAGAAGCAGCTCCAGAGCAAGATCCAGAAATACCTAAAGAGGAACCGCCAACTCTGGTGCCCTCTCCTGAGCCAGAGCAGCCTCCAGGCACAGCTGTCACTGAACTTCCAGATGTGGAACCACCTGCATCATTTGAGCAACTCGCCTCAGCTCCTTCAGAACCTGAGGTCCCAGATCCTGGGCCACAGCGTGTGTCTGCTGCCAGGACAGAGAGGGCTCCCTCCCCTCCTTTATATGAAGTTTTAAAATATTTGTGTTTATCATATACATGTTTATAACTTTGCTGTATTTTTCTTATACTATTCAGTAACATACAGACTAATTAAAGAAAATGTAATGAAATACTCTTAAACATAAATTTAATTTAGATTCTATAAAATTTAACTCTACAATCCTTCAGAGCCTTGAGCAAGTCTGTTTCTTCTGGGCCTGCGTCGTGTTACTATGAGTCATAGTTTGGGAATAATTAGTCTCTCCCGAGCCATCTGCTCTAAGGATGTGACGTTCTTGAGGCCCAGGACAATGGGACTTTGGGGGAAATTGACCGAAGAGCATTGGGGCAGGGACCCTTTAGGTCAGGGCTGCCCCTGGGAACCCACATTTCATTTAACTTCATCTCCCACCAGCACATGGACAAAGCGTGGTCCTAAGCGCCCCCTGGGGTCCACGTTGCAGAATGCTGTAGGGTCTAACCAGCAGCAGGCAGTTCCTGAACCCTGAGTGCCACCTGCACCTGGACAGAATGTCCACCCTGCTCCACGCGCACTGAGCAGCATTCTGAGCATCTCCTCGGTTGGCCTACAGCACTGAAGAGGCGACAGGAAATTTCCCAGGGCCCGGGGTCTACACTCATCTCCTCCACAGGCACCGCTTCCAAATCTCCTCTGGGGTCAGAGCCTCTCCCCGCCCACAGCCCCTGAGCTGTGGTTCAGCTGGGCTTTTTCCTGATGCTCTTCTGTCTCACCAGAGCCCAGAAGCCATTCTTTCTGACGCCCGAAGGCTGAACAAGGTTGTGGAGACAGCCTGGCTTCTCCTTTTACATCAGTCCTCTTCTGTGCTCTGAACCCCCTGGTTAGGATGGACTATAGCCTTGTATGGCACCCGCCATGGCACAAGCTACACTGTCTCAGGACAAATGGGTATTCACTGTGGACCACACCCAGGGCCCCTGCTCTCAAGGAGATCAGCCCTGTAGGTTGACACGGAGAGAAAGGAAATTCGAATGGAGTCTGATGAGACCTACCGCTGACCCTGAGGGCCATAAGCACTGAGAACGTGAGCCCATCGCGGGGACATTGCACAGGCTCTTTAGGATGCGATTCCTAAACCAGAAAGATGAATAAGTACTTGTCTGCCCTCTTCATCCTGATTTCACAATGGCAGCCGATGAAGGCTTGTGAAATTAAATGAGGTCTGGGAATCAGGGGGCAGGTCTACCTTAGAGGCCCATGGTGAGGGCAGTGCACTTGCGCGCACTAGCAATGGGCCTAGAGGTGCAGCTGCCTGCCTTGCGTGGAGCGTCTCCTTACCTTGGAAGCTCAGAACTGTGTTCTCAACAGAAGCTGTTTCCTATTTCAAATTACACTTTTCAGGTTGGCTCTACTTTGCAGGGTGCTTTCTAAGTTTCACAGCCATCCTCCAAACTGGAGGCAGAGGGTGTTAGAAATGAGGGGCGGGGGCTGGAGGGAACTGGGAGGAGAAAAACAAGGGAGGGAGGGTGGGAAGCCCCAGGGCCTGGTGTGGGACAACTGTGCTAGTGACCTATTGCTGAGAGTTACCCCACACTAGAGACTTAACCAACACACACTTATTAGCTCACACGTTTGTGACGAGGAATCCGGCAGGGCTCAGCTGGGACTTCTGTGGTCTCACTTGATGCAGGATATGTGTCACTGACGGTCTGAGCTCACTTGGGGGCGGGGGGGTCTTTAGGATTCAGTTTGGATGGAAGGCCTGACTTCCTCTCTGTCTGTTGGTCTCATTCAGTGCTAGATCATATCGGTCTCTCCAGATAGCTACTCACAGCACAGAGGCTTATTCCTCAGTGTGGGGATAGAGAGAGAGAGAGAGAGAGAGAGAGAGAGAGAGAGAGAGAGAGAGAACACAGATCTGAGTGATCAAGTGGGTAGGCACTGAATATTTAAAAAATTTTTCAGGGTGAGAAGAGACCAACCAAAGAACTTGTACACATATATGCATAACCCAGGGACACAGACAATAGGGTGGTGAGGGCCTATTGTCTTCACCAGTAGGGTGGGGGGCAGGGATTGTCTAGAAGTGGCCAATTGGGAAAAAGGGGGACATAGGTAACACTTTCAACAATAAAGATTAAAAAAATAAATAAAATGAATTTGCTTTAAAATTGTTTTTTCCCCCCAAAATTGACTTGAGGCAGAGAGAGGGAGAGGGAGAGAGACATCAATGTGTGAGAGAAGCATCAATTGGTTGCTTCTTGTATGCACCCCGATAGGGATCAAACCAACAACCTAGGTATGTGCCCTGATAGGAACCGAACAGCAATCCTTCAGTGCACAGGATGATGCTCAACCACTCTGGCCGGGCCAGGCACTGACTTTTAGAACCAAATCATGGAGGTCGTGTTGGATCCCTTTGCCGTCTGCTATGGAGTCACTACGAACACCCACACTTACGGGGAGGCACACATTCACACCACACGAGGAAGGTGGGGGTCATGGGGAGTCACTGAGGAGAGAACCGGTGACCCGAGAGGTCCATGCCTTGCCCAGGATCACAGACCGTCAGAATGCAGGGCCTTTGATAAACCCTGCTGTCTCCTCAAAGGTGAGGTCCTAGGTGCCCCCAGGTTTCCTCAGGGCTCTGGAAAAAGCTGTGCTGGTGAAATTGTGTACGGACATGGAGATGGCATGGGGGAGACGGTGGGCACTATGCAGACTAGACAGTATTTGTCTGAAAAGGAGCTCAGATATGGAATCACAAAGGTGCACCTCTGTCTACAACCCACCCGCAGTGGAGAAAGCCGGGCTACTTATGCTGAGCTCATGCTTCCGTAGTTGTGGATCACACCCCCGTTGGATAACTGGGAAACTGAAGCCCGTAGTCAGGCAGGCATTGGCCAGGGTACATGCCATTCAGAGCCCAGAGTTCAGGAATGCTCAGGCCTTCCAGGCCAAGGCTCCCACCTCCCACAGAGTTGGTCTGGACATTAGAAATCCTGACATACTGGGCAGCTCCTGCCTGTTCCTCCCTATGTGGGGGCCGTTTTGTTCTGGGATCCAGAAAGGGGGCACTGGCATGTATACACACACACACACACACACACACACACACACACACACACACACACTAGATGTGATGACCTTGGGTGGGATTAGAAGAAAAGCAGACACAGAGGAGGTGAGAATAGGAAGAAAAAAGAGGTTGGAGGCACTACCTACATGTGACTGTTCTCCTCCTACTTTACAGCTCCTACCCCACAGGAGCCTGAACAGCCCTAAGAAGCTCTTGCTCCATAACCCATTGTGCAGGCAGGAGAGAGACGGCCCTGACAGGCACAATGACTTATCCAGGATCAAGAAGAGGTAAGACTGAAGCGTTGAGTCTGAGCCCAGGTCCGTCTCCTCAAGTCTGGGACCCTGGCTGCACCCAGAGCTCCTAGGGGGCTGGGCAGAGGGGTGTGCTGGTGCCACTGTGCACAGATAAGGTGTTTCATGGAGAAGAGGGGTCTGCAGACAGCAGCCCACAGGACTACCTGCATAGCTGTCATGAGATGAGGGGACTCAGGGAAGACAATCCCAGGTATGAGGTCACTATCCAATAGGACTTGCAACCCCTATAACCAGGCAACCACATCTAGCCCACCAGGCAGCTCACTTGCCAAGAGGCATTTGCCAGTGCAAGATGTTTTCTTCCTGTTTTCCCCGTGATTGGTGCTCTTGCTTCCGGAGACCCCGCAGTGAGAGCTTTTTCGGACAGGTCCGACGTTTGTTCAACCGTCGTCCCCGACGTATCTATCCACATTTTAGAATTTGGCCTCAGGTAACACAAGGTGACCGGGGTCAGAACAATCCTGGCCAGGCCACCTCTGTGCGCCATCCCTGTGCAGCCCACATGCCCTCCCCTTCATGTGTTGGGAAGAGGGACCAGAAGGGAGAAGCCTGGGGCAGGAACAGCTTTTGGGGCAGTGGATCTCCTAGAGGTCCCGCTGTGATCAGACCCCAGGACAGGGCAGGCAGGTAGAGATGGCCTTCCAGAGGGGTCCCTTCTCTGTACCAATGGGAACCCTAGCTCTCAGACTGTCACACCTTTTCCTCTGCAGTGGAGGTCTGAGTGCATCACGGTGTATGTGTCCAGAATAGAGGGTCACATGGGTTTCAGAACCAGGAAACAGGGCTCAGAGGCTTTTCTCCTGGTGACTGGGAACTGTCTTTACAGAGCTCCGAAGAGGAGAACAGAGAGGAGCTGACTGATGGAGTCCTCAACTCCATGCCCCATACATTGTCCAGCATGCAGCACGGCCGCAGGGTGAGTGCAGGTGCTGAGGTGACCCAGACTCCAGGGTCCCATGTCATCAAAGGGAGCCCTGGATTCCAGAAGCTGCCCTGCTACTCCCCTAGGTGCCTCCTAGAGTCCAATTTCCAAAGGAATCTGGATCCCGTATCCTCCCCACAACCCACTCTCACTGTCCAGCCCCTTTCAGATGAGATGCAAAGTCACTGCCCACAAGTTTTAGGAATATCAGAAGAGAGACTTTGCTCCATTTCCCATCATGCTCAGTAAGAGTATTTTTGCATTTTTCTACAGACTCCCCCCACCTTTTTAAAATATATACTTCATTGATTTTTTTCAGAGAGGAAATGAGAGGGATAGAGAGCCAGAAATATCGATGAGAGAGAAACATCGATCAGCTGCCTCCTGCACTCTCCCCACTGGGGACGTGCTCGAAACCAAGGCACATTCTCCTGACCAAAATTGAACCTGGGACCCTTCACTCCACAGGCCGACGCTCCAACCACTGAGCCAAACTGGCCAGGGCCAGACTTTCCCTTCTTAATGCCCATCTCCATGTGTCCATGTTGGCCTGACAATCCTTACAAAACTTCTCCCACTCTTACACATCATCATGATTAATAGGGATGCTTTTCCCAAAAGGACATGAGGATCAAGGTACCAAGTCTGTTGCTTTGCCATTTGCTGCCCCAAGACCACACACCTGTGGCCCCTCCAGGTCAGGAGCTGGGGCCTCCCTGGGCTGCACAACATACAAGGAGGGGGACCTGTTATCAGGGCTGGCTATCCAGCTGTTCACTGCTGTGGGACCATGATCCCCTCCTGTTGTCATGTCAATGGTGCTGCCCTTAACACTCCACTTGTCCTAATATCCAGACCCTCCCACCCCAGGAAAAGCCTCTGTGTTCCCATCTTAGAATGCGATGTTCTGTCAGAAATCCCAGGGTGACCTTGTTAACACAGGGAGGTGCTGTCCATCCTCTACTAAGAAATGACTAAGACACCAATGTGTCTCATCATAACTCACCTCCAAGTCTACTTTGCCTGCCGAGAAACTTTTCTCTTGTCCATGTAGAAACATGGAAACCTGTGCAGAATTTTTGTGAGTTTATTTGAGCCAAAGTGTAGACAATTGCAGTGAAGCAAAATCTCAACCGAAGGAGATAATAACGCTCCGGAGAACGGCAGCTTTGCACCTCATTGTATACATCACAATCAAACGTGGAGACTTGTGTGGGTCCCATGAAATCCATTGTTGATAGATGAGGGAAGCAGGAGAAAGCACAGCAGGGAGGTCTCTGGGCCTGGATAAGAGGTAAAATGATAGACACGCACGTCTTTCACTGAGGTGTGTGCGGGACAGTTAACAGTGAACTCGGTAACAATGAGGGATGTGTGGTCTCTGCAGAGAGCAGAGCGGTGCCTGTGCTCTGAGGGGTCTGACTAAAGAGGAAAATTACTTTGACATTCCAAAAATATGTTGTTACTAGTGGCCTGGTGCACAAAATTCATGCATATTAAAAGGGAATTAATTAGAGGAAATATTTTAATATTGCTATTTGCCCTTTCTCTATAATAGAAGTGTCAGAGATGAAAGAAAATTACTAAGATGTATATGAAAATCTCCCTCCTATCACAGTCGGAGCGTGCTGCGGGACCCAGAGTCAAGTCCCCGCCCACCCAAGTCAAGTGCACGCCTCCAAATTGTGTAAGACCGAGACCCAGCTGGCCCTACTCCTGTCAAGCCCCACAGGGCAGGGGGTGCAACCTTAGGTCCCCTATCAAACCCCACCAGGTGGGGGGCATGGCCTCAGGTCCCCTGGTGCAGCCTCAGGTCCCCCGGGTGGTGCCGGGGTGGCAGACATGGCCTCAGGTCCCCCGTCAAGCCCCGCCGGGCGAGGGGCGCAGCCTCAGGTCCCCCAGCACGATGGCGTGAGGCCACAAGGGCATGACTCCCATTAGCATATTCGCTCTTTATTTATAGGATAGATTCAAAAAGACAATAAACAGGCTCAGTTAGATAAAGATTGACCTTTTTCAGGGAAGATGACAGCCTAGGACACCACTGCTTTGAGTGAAAAAACAAACAAACACTTTAATTTCAGACCATCCTTTGTGGTTACTTTAGGTCTCTGAGTTTGCAAGGCCGCCAGGTTAGCATGTGGTCCCTGCTATCACTCCTATCCCACCTCTTACACCCCTCACTGAGTGCTTGGGGTTCGGTCTGAGCTGCAGCCCCCTATCCACCTGGCAGTGTATGAGCGGCCTCTGATGGCATGTGCCCCCTCTCCCTTCACAGGATAGAAATCAGACCCCCATCTCGGCACCCGCGGGCCTGGACAGCATGCCCGCCGCACTCAACACACAGGTGCCCATGAACTTGTTTTCCACCTGGGAGGTGGAATGCTCCAGCCCCACCTGCCTGCCCAGGCTGTGTAGCCTCAACTTAAACAAGCTGCTCATCTACAAGAAGCTGGAGAAGGAGCTCAGCGCTGTGGTGATCAGTGTCAAGATACAGGGCTCCAAAAAGATCTTGAGGTCGGATGAGATTCTGCTGCCCCCTAGTGGTCAAGTGCAGACCGACCTGGCGCTGACCTTCTCCCTTCAGTATCCTCACAACCTAAACAGAGCAAGAAACAAGCTGCAGATCATGCTGCAGAAGAAGCAGCGTCTTAAGAAGGAAACCCTCCTGGGTTACCGGACACTCGCCATGGGCACCATCGACATGGCTGAGGTAATGCAGCGACCCCTCGAGGGTGGCCGGATGCTGAGCCTCCATAGCACCATCACGGAGGCCCACGTGGCTGAGGTCAACATCGCCTCCCTGTCCAGCCAGCCCATCGACCCCAAGGACAGCACCCAGCAGGCCGGCCCCAAGGCCCGGGTTCATTACTCAGAGATGGAGTATGAAGTATTCTTGGATCAGCAGGGCAGCTCTGATCCCGAGCTCGGGCAGGACCAAGAGGAGGAGGACTTCGAATTTGAGGAGCCCAAAAAGCAGCGCCAAAGGGTAGGAAGATCGCCACTCACCATCAGGCAGCAAGATGCCAACGAGAAAGTTGGGGCGTGGCTTCGCAGGGTCCAAGAGTGGGAGGAAGACCTGGACCTGCAGCAGGAGTCTTCGGATAATGTCTTTCAGGTGGAGGACTTGGACCTGCTGTACGATTCAATACGGAACAGTGACAGTGGCCCATGAGAGAGTCCTCAGGACCCCGAAGCCCTGGCTGCGGCCATACTTGGAAGACCTGTCCCAGCCCACCTGGCAGAGGGAGGCTAGAGCACCCACAGTGCCAGCGCCGGGAGGAGCCTCCAGTTCCACCCAGGTGACCGAGAAGATGAGCCCGAAGCAAACAGCGGTCGCATCACCAAGACTGAGTCTCTCCTCATCTTCTCCACCAGATCCAGGGGGAGCAGGCGGGCCGCTGGGGCTGGAGCACATCCCTGAGGAGGGGCAGGAGACACAGCTAGGAACAAGCGGGCCAACAGCCTGGACAACAAGCACTGCCCCGACCCGCTGAGCCAGCTGCAGATCCCCAGGGAGACGGTGTACCACCAGCTGAACCACCTCTCATCTCCGACAACCAGCTGCCCCAGAACATCCTCCTCCTCAATACCTCCGACTGGAGGGGCAGTTCCTGCCTGAGTCCTGGAGCAACACATGCTGCCGCGCTGTGCACCTGCTCCAAGGCTGAGGTCCAGGGGGCCTTCAACACCATCCTCTGGTAGATATAGAAATATCGTCACTACAATGCCCAGCCCCCCAGCCTGTGAAGATCGCGGTGTCAGGGGCACAGCAGTACTTCAGTGCTGTACTGCGGCTCTTCCTGAAGCTGCTGTCCTACAACCTGTGCCCCTGTCCCCCTGGCTGGGCTACATGCACTTCCTGGTCATCCTGCCAGGTTACCACCTTATGGTCCACTCCCTGGGCTCCGTGCATGACCGCTACAGGAGCTTCTTCCAGGACCTGCCCAGGCGGGACCTGTTCTTCAAGGAGGCCCAGAGGACTGTGCAGGACACGCTGGCCATGGTGTTGAGAATCACCAGTACATTAACTTCCATATTAAATTTGCATCCACATATGTTTATTTTCTATTATTTGGATTTTGTTGAAATTTTTTAAATATCATGAAATATAAAATGTAAAGGAAGTAAAAATCACCCCAGGTCTTGTTAACAAAATTTTTCCAATTTTGTTTTCTTACTAAATTATTTTTATTCACTCAATGTGCTGGTGAACATACTAGTAAATATTTTTATCATTTTTAATGGCTGCATGTTATTACATTTTGTGATTGCATCATATATATTTTTAATCAATATTGTGAGAATATTTAGCTTTTTTCCTGTCTTCCCTATTACAGACAATGAATCAGTAAATGTCTTTGTCCATCGCTTTTGGACACATTTCTAGGTACATTCAAAGGGAAGCACACTTCATTGTATACATATTGCCAGAGTGTCCTCCTGGGAGAGAGTTTCAACTTGCATCCCCCAAGTTCATGGGAACTGTCAGGTTCATGCAGCCCTGCCAATCTGATCTGTGAAACAGGTTTAATTCTCACAGCACTCCTTACTGGTAAATCAAGGTGAAGATAAATAAGTTTTTTAACTAAAAAATTAACTCAATACCTTAAGGAAATAGCAAAAGGAACTTTTTGGAGCTAAATCACAAAATGACACTGAGAAAGGTATCTCTCCAAGATGCAAAGATAACAATTATAAATTATACTGATTATTATTGCAGATATGTGAGACTCAGAAACTGTTTGCTTTTATGCTAGAAACTAGAGGCCCGATGCACAAAATTAGTGCAAGAGTAGGCCTTCCCCTTCCCCTGGCTGCCAGCACCGGCTTCCCTCGCAGCCCCGGCTTTGTCTGGAAGGTCCTCTTGTTATGGGTTGGCTCAACGAGATAGACCACCGACTTAGACAGCTGACCACAGCCCGTACCTTCCCCCTCTGGGAAGCCTCGCGGCATGTGGCAAAGAGCAAGTGTGCATTATGATTTTTATAGCAAAAGTGTTACCTTAGAAGCAAAACAGTGTTACCTTAGAAATTCACAGAAAGTTCATAAACACAAAAAGGGGGGTAAACAGAGGCACACTTGACTAGTCTAAGACAATCTAGCAATTTTTCTTCCATGGTTCCTAACCCTGCAACTCCCCTCCATACGTCACTCCCTCCTCCCAGCACATACACAATCCTCATATCCTGGCAACACAATCCTTCTCCATACGTCAGTCCCCCCTCCCAGCACATTCGGTAACATTCTGTAACCCTTCCATGGCGCAGTCCCTCACCCTAGCACACTCTGGAAGGATGTCCGGTCTAATTAGCATATTACGCTTTTATTATTATAGATCATTATGATAGGATTAGTCACTGAAGCAAGTACCAAACTGCTTATATTTGTTCTTCTAGTTCTTTGTAAATTTAATTTTATATTTCTTGAAAGTCTTGGAAGTATGCTACACAGTCAATTTCTCCCCCCCCCCCCCTCTCTCTCTCTCTCTCTCTCTCTCATTCTTGAAAAATATTGTCTCCATATTACTGAGTATTTTTCCACACACACTGAAAAGGAGAAAAATGTACATTCAACATTGTCATTTTGTGACTTTAAAAAACAAATAAACAAAAGGACTTGCTTTTGAGTAGACAAATTCTAGTTCTAGAAATTTATCTTAAGAATATAGTTATCTCTGATGGTGGGATTGGGCCAGGTGCTGGGGATCCCACCACGGACAGGATGGACATGATGGCTTTTCTTCCCCTCATGGAGTTTGTAAACCAGGACAGGAGAGAGCTTCTCAAAGCAAGCAGACAGGACAAAAGAACCACAAACCGATAAATGCCACCAGGAATCAGTAACCTGAAATAGAGAGTCATGGGGGGTGGGGAGGAAAGGGCAACGTCTTAGATGAGATGGTCAGGGAGATTGTCTCTGAGAGACATTGAAGCTGAGTCAGACAGCTGAGAGCATCTGACACTCAGAAAGTTGGGAAAAGAGCTTTGCAAAAAGAAGGAAGAGCATCTGCAAAGGCACAAAAGTGTGTATCAAGGACTGAAAGGAAGCCAGTGCTGGTATTTTGTGAGTGAGGCTGTGAGAGACACTAGTTTAGGTTGGGAGGTCCATGGGGCCCAACAAGCCAGTGAGTCGTTCTGTTTTATGTTTTAAGGACAATGAGAAGTCATTAAAGTGTCTTAAGCAGGTAGGGTGGGATGGTTGGTTTTAAGTTGAAAGGATCGCTCTGGTTGCTGGGAGGAGAACAGGTTGTGTTACTCCCTGAGTTCGGGGTCCCCAATAATCAACCACCAGGGAGCCTTTTCTGATGCAAAAGCAAAGAGTCTTTTATTCAAACCCGGGTTTGGCTCCCAGCCTCGAGACAAGAGAGCGAGATCTCCAGGAGAACAAAGGTTATATAGGGCTAGTCATTTGGGTGGGCTTAGGTAAGTGATGTGGGTTATAGAGACTGGTCACTTTGGTCAGGGTCTTTCAGCAGGGTCTTACAGCACAGTGGTCAGGAAGTGACCAACACATTCTAAGGTTTGAGCCATCCCTCACTACGTCCTGATTGGTCAACAGCGACGCATAGGGAACATTTTATGGTATAGCCTTGTTAGGACCTTAGCTGTGGTTCCTTGAGCTTCATTGGTCCACTCAGGCGGTGGTTGGGGGAGTTAGGACATTTCTGTCATTCCTGTGGTCACTCCCTGGGCCGGGGGAGGGGGGGCGTTAGGCTGAAGACCGAGCTCTACAAGTTTGGGGACAGTCAGTTCTGCTTTGTTCTTTCAGTTGAAGAGGGCACAAGATCAGAAGCAGAGAGAGCAGTGGCCCAGCAGGTGGAGAGAGTGGCCTGAACTAGGACAAGAGCAGGAAAGGTAGGAAAAGAACTAACTCCACTTGGAGGTGAAATCATGAAATGTCCATGGAATTCAAGAAACAGTGTAAACAATGAAAATATATGAGTCCTCGTAAATTTATGACAACATTGTCATCAAAAAAATTTGGAATTACTGTAACATCTATGGATAGACAACTGAGTAAATGACATTATTGTGCATACACAATGAAATACATATGCAGTTGTAAAAGGAGTCATGTTATGTTAAGGTAGACATGAATTTTCCATGATGAAGTTTAAATTGAAAACAAAAGTTTGTGTGATCTTATTTTTAATAACATATATATGTGTTTGTATGTTACCAGAAAAACCTGCAAGTCCATTACCAAATCATAAAGATCAGGAATTTTATTTTTAAATAACAAGATATTGAAAGATCTATTGTCCATATAATTTGATTCTATAATTCTATTTCTACTGATTGAGATCCTAATAAATCATTCAAAATGCAACAAATTTTATAAAGAAAGATATCCACCACAGCATTATGTATGTTCTTTTAAAATAAAAAGAGCCTAAATGCCCATCAAATAGGCAATGCTTAAGCACATGATGGTGCCTAAAGAGGTGAAATATCACGCAGTATGTTTACAGTCAACAGACATTTCTTGTGAGATAAGGATAACAAGACGGAAACTATTTCAACAAGCACAGGAAAACACTAGAGGCAAATATACAAATATGTTGCATGTGATTGTCTCTGGGTGATGGGATTTGAGGTGATTTTACTTCTGTCTGTTTCTCAGTGGACTGAGATCCAGGACTTCTCCTGGGTAAGAATTACTCCTTCCTCTCAATGTCCTAAGGGCCCAGCCAAGGTCTTGGGGCCCAGAAGACATGAGTACTATGTGCCTAAGGGGAGATCATGTGGCTAAGCCTCCAGCAAGGATTGGCTTCCCCCAAGCTCCTTGCTCAGATATGAATCACTAAGAAACTACTACCCCCCTCCCCCGCCCCCCAAGAAGCTAGCTCAGTAAGTAACATGGGTGTCCGATTTTCTTGAACAGTGTTTGAGAATATGGCTCTGGAGCGCCTCAGAGCAGCATGTCATTGAATAAAGCCAGCATCCACTCTATTCTATCCACTGGGATTTTATCTCTCAGGGCCAGACAGAGAAACAAAGGCACGAACTCACAAACTCTTTGAATATCAACTGACAAATGCATTTGCAGAGCATGCCATGTGCTTCTCTGGGCACTTGAAGAAAATGTCCAGGGAAATCTCAAGTTCCTGGCCCCCAATAAAGGAAGGATTCAAGCGATCACTTTTGATTCACAGGCGTTTATTGATACCTAATGGGTGTCTACTCCTGCCCTGGGCACCTAGGCACAGAGCTACCAGACATGGTAGAAGTTTGGTCCCTGATCTCCTGGGACCAGGTCATAAACCTGTGCAAAGGGGAAATAGCAAGAGGTGTTAACCTGGATTATCTCTGATCCCAGAGATAAGACCAGGCACGATGGAGCCCCAGGGAAAGGAGGAACTAGGCTGAGAGGGAGCAGCTGGAGCACCCACCAGGTCAGGCATGAGACTGCCTCAGGGCTCCCATCTGTGTCCTTACTAATGAGGCTCCAGGGAGGTTCTGCTTCCTCTTCCCTCCAGGTTCCTTGACTCAGATGCTGCATTGATCACTAGGAAGGCCTCTGCCATCCAGGTCCACCCACTTAGTGGGTAAAAGTTTGGATTATTTGGAAAGTCTCTCAGAAAACCTGTTCCCCATCCCAGACAGGGGTCTCCACAGGGCGAAGGAAAATAATGGGTAGGGAGGTGGGTGGTAGCTGCTGTTTTGATTTTTGTTTTCTTGGTTCAGGGCTCTGTAAATCACATGCCTCAATTCATGGTACCTCGTCACCACCATTCCTTGCAAGACAACTTCCAGGTTTTATTGTCTCTTATTACCGCTAATCTCCATTTCCTTCCTCTCCCTCCACATAGTAGCCACTTCAGATTGGCATGTGTGCTTGAAGAATTTATGTCTTTGTCTGCCTGTGTGTTTTATAGACGCACATAGTGTTGTGCTGTGTGGATATTCAAATCCCTGCTTCTCTTATCTTCTTCCAAACCATTCTCTCTACACAGACGAATTTTCTTAGTCTAAATTGAACCCTATCACTTTTCTGCTTAAAGCATTTCAAAAACTTCCTATTAGAATTAGAAAAAAAACGGAAACCAGCCTATGAGGTCTACTTGTCGGCTCCTACATACATCTCCAACCTCATCCACTATCCTTCTCTTTCTTCTGCTCCCCACTCTTCAGCCACACTGGCTTTCATTCAGTTTGCTGAATTCACAAAGCTCTTTCATCTCAAGTCTTTGCCTTCTCCCTCTCCCACACCTTATCTCTTGGAAGGGCTTTCTCTTTCTCAGCCTTCAAGCCTCTCCTAACTGTGGACATTGGTGCAGCCCTTTTGGAGAGACTTTGGCAATATTAGTCATCTTGGGCCAGGTTCCCTGGAAGCATTGACTCCTGGGAACTGGGACAGAGTGTAGTGAAGGAGGAACCTCAGAAGAAGAAGATGGAGGGAGGTGAGCAGAGATGTGGACTCAGCACATTACGTTCAGCCTGGTCTTGAGAGGGGATCTGGAAGAGGAATTGTACCCACTGAGTGAGTCCCATTGGAGGTCAGGAGCCAGGCTTGTCTACCCAGTGCCAGTCATTACTGGCCTCTGGCTGAGCCTACATCCCAGGGCAGTGGAGGGGGAGCACCTACCCCCTCTGGACAGGGAAAGAGCCCTCAGGAGCCATGAGCAGCCAACATCCACAGCAGCTGGGAGTGGGGATGGCTGAACCAGCCAGTGAAGTTGCACCCACTAGTGAGACCTAAGGTGTGCATGGCCTTCCTCCTAGAAACTCATTCTTAGCAACATACTCTACAGAAGCTTCATTCACGTGCCCATGAAGGATTCCAGAAAGTCCATTTCAGCGTTGTTTATGATGGTGGAAAACTAGAGATAACCTAAATGTCCTTCAAGAGGAGAATAAAGTAATCATAGTAAATACCTATTAAAGCGGTAAAATAATGGACTGGAGTATGTGTAGCAAAAGCGTGATTTGAGTGAAATAGCAAGTGTCAGGATACATTCTGAATGATGCTATTGAAATAACATTTCAAAAATACAAAAACAACCCTGAGGATATTTTGTGAGTACACGACTTTCGAGTAAAATTATAGAAACCTACTTAAGGACAAGCACAGAGTGGATGATAGTAAGTAGCTCTGGGGAAGGGAAAACTGGGATGGAATCAGTTCAACCGTCTCCCAACTGTCACCCTAATGTTCTATTTAAAGACACACATGCATTGGCAGCATTTTAAGATTTAGTAGTAACACAGGTGATCACAATTTATTCTACATATATTTTATTCTTTTACATTTAGTCCGTAATATTCACACTTTAAAAACTACAAAAATATTCATGTGGTTATATGTACACCTATAGTGATATTTTGCTTCTCCACCCCCGCCACACACACACCCCAGTGTTATCATTTTACTTACAAATGACAGCAGAAGAAAGTACACAGATGATCTATTCTCTTTTTTTTAGGCTCCATCACAGCACTTTGCCACATTTCATCATGTCACATGAATTTGTTAGCCATGCTGTTCATATACAATGCAATTAACATCGCATGAGGATGTTTATGTCAGTGGGGAAATACTCATAAAAAGGCTAATGTTTTTTATGGAATTGACATTGATACGGTTTTGGAATCCACTTATTCCAGGTGTCTCTTTGCTATCTATTCTAGCAAATATTTCCAGTGGTCCATTCCCACCCAATGATGCTGGTCTGAAGAGCCAGGTTCATGCTCTTAAACTCTCAGGGATATATTTGGACACAGCATGCTTTTTCCCCTGTATCCCAGCTGAGCAAATGTTATTCAAAATGTGATCACTTCAAGCTTCAGAATGAGAGGCATATGTTATAGGTTCTGCTATGGTGATTTTTAAAAATTTTTTTTGTTTGTTTTTTATGGTGATTCTTAATGCTCTTTGGACTTAGCCAAATTATGTATATTCTTGAGGCCTGGTGCACAAAATTCATGCATGGGTAGGGTCCCTAGGCCTGACCAGTGATCAGGGCCAATCTCTGGGGCAACCGGCAGGGTGATTGAAGGTCCTCTGCTGGTACCCACCATGGCCGGCCTGGCTCTGCCAGCTCACCAGTCCCGTGCTCCTCTCCCCCCTGCCCCGCTCCCCTTTCCCCCACTTCCACCAGTCACCTCCCTCTGTCAGGGGGCCGGCAGGAAGATCAGGGGAGCCCCTGCTGGCCTGCCTTGGCTGGCCTGAGGCCTGTGGTCTGGGGGCAGCTCCTGATGGTCATGTCATAGCAACCAGTCATTCCACTGGTCGTTCCGCCATCCTGGGCTGCCAGCTGGAAGAGCTTCATGTCATTCCTCACCACACCTTTGATGAAGACCCGCAGCTGAAAGGACAGAACAGGACTGATAGCTGCGTCCTTAACCCCTCTTCCAAGAAAAAGCCGCAGAATGTATCAGTTACTCAGCCTGCCCTTATCTCGGCCAATGGGAAAGTGGGGAAAACTAGCCCAAGGCCAAGAGTATGCTAGCCACCCCCCTGTCTTTGTGTAACCAGACTCTAGCTGCACCCTGCCCTTGCGTCACTAGCCCCTGGCCCTCACTCAACCAACCAGAATCGACCAAATCAGTGGTCAGAGTGTACCCCCACCCCCCAACCCCAAGCCCTATAAATTCTTTGTTCTCTTGGAACTCAGGGCTCTCTCTTGCATCCAGGAATGGAGGCAGGAGGGGGACCAAGTCCCGGGCTTGAATAAAAGACCCTTTGCTTTTGCATCGGAAAAGGCTCCCTGGTGGTGGATTATTGGGGACCCGGAACTCTGGGCATAACACAGCATGTTCTGCTGGTGTTTGGTCCTGCAGAACAGGAGGCTTGTGCTCTCCACGCACACTGGCTTTTGGACTCCATGACCTTGTCCTTGGTTTTCTTGGGCAAAACCAGTGCTTTCTTCTTCTCCTTGGTGCCACCATCATGGAGATAGTGGGTGTTGCTGCAGCCTCACCACTGCTGGGCAGCCTGCTGACCTGGAGAGAGTGGAAGGTGCACTTGAGTGTGTTGTTGGCGGTAGGCAGGTCTTTTTTCTCTGTGTCTGTCTTCCTGTCTGTGGGCTGGACTGCCATCCAGTAATGCACCTGCCCCTCCATCAGCTTGGCGCCATCGCCCTGGCTGGGGGAGGACACACCTCCACTCACGGATGGGGAGGAGAGAAGGATGTGTGAGGCCTCCTTGTTTGCCACAGACCTGTATGGCGTTCTCCGGCATGTTATACAGAAGGTATCCACCTAAAACTGGTCAAAACGCAGTTGTCTTTGCATGCCTCAATTTCCTTTTTGGAATGCAATAAGAATTAGAAAAATGCCAGCTCTAACATTAAACTGAATGAATGAATGGAAGCATATCTTGATTTGGAAATGAGATTCTAAGGAGATGCACAGATAAATTCTTTTTTTAAAAAAGAAATGAATTAGAAATTTTAGGGACTGACCCTGAACTCTTCTGAAGCTATTAAATGCCAACACCCCATCTCCCCCCTTTTCTAGCTCCCCCACTATATCCTTCACCCTTTCCCCTTCAGTTCCCTCCACTAGCACTCCCTACTGACTTAAGGAAAAATGAGAATAGGAATTCTACCAGCTCCCTTTAGAGAAAAGCTGCTCTCAGCCAGGGAGGAACCAGCAATTGTTCCTTGTTTTTTCTATAACCTGCTGGGTTCACAAAGGCATTTAACTGTTAGAACATGTAATCCTGGCTCTTCTAATCTATGCCAATTAACATACCTCCTGGTTTCTGCAAGGAAATGTAACACAATTATTAAAAAAAAAGGTTTGCAAGAAAATTCCTGTAAAGAAGTCTGTCCACTGTTAGGATTATAGGAAACGGAAATAGGATTTAGGAAAAGAAAACCAAGAAAAACAAGCATTGCCTGACCGGTTTGGCTCAGTGGATAGAGCGTCGGCCTGCGGACTGAAAGGTCCCAGGTTCAATTCCGGTCAAGGGCATATACCTTGGTTGCAGGCACATCCCCAGTGGGAGGTGTGCAGGAGGCAGCTGATCGATGTTTCTCTCTCATCGATGTTTCTAAGCCTCTATCTCTCTCCCTTCCTCTCTATAAAAAATCAATAAAATAAGAAAAACAAGCATAAGGTTGGCCCAAGGGTGTTTCCCCTTCTCACTGATAGTTTGGGAGCAGGTGAAATTATCGCAGAAAGGGAAGCCACTAAGACCCCTGTAGATACTGGGGCTACTTTATTTGTTCCTAACCACATCCAACTAATTGTCTTCTACTTCAGAGTAAAGCTTCTGTACAAATGGCAGGAATATTTAACCAATGTCTGTTTTTTAATCCAAACATGTTTCCTTCCAGCTAGAATATATGTATCTCACCAGGCAAGATGGTCAT